>NW_004949100.1:21794279-21835657 GCF_000317375.1 Microtus ochrogaster | reverse complement strand
AAAGTATGTCAAGGGGAATACGAAACATTATTATGTGTAGTCTACACTAATTGACCCATATTATACATGCTTGGTTCCAAAGAAAAGAAAAGAAAAGAAAAGAAAAGAAAAGAAAAGAAAAGAAAAGAAAAGAAAAGAAAAGAAAAGAAAAGAAAAGAAAAGAACAGGAGAGAGAGAGAGAGAGAGAGAGAGAGAGAGAGAGAGAGAGAGAGAGAGAGAGAGTCCTACATTATAAAGAACACACTACATGAAAACAGCTAGAACTCAGTTTGAATAGTTCCTACAAAAGCTATTCTAAAGTAACATTTGAGAGCTGGGGATATAGCTCGGTAGTAAAGTTTAAGACTCTGGGTTTAAGCCCCAGCATATCAAAAATTAACAAAAGATACAATAAACTATAATACTGTGTAATATACTAGCAAATTAATTTAGGGAACTTTACAAAGGCTGTAGAAAACATTCCAAGACAACAATGAAAACCGAAGAGTGTCAGGTTACCAGAGAGGGTTTGATGTTCTCCTTCCTTTCACTCTCATCCTCCGCAGGTGTCTCCTCTTTTGGTATCATGTTCTTATTGTCTTCCACATCGACTTCTTTGACCTCTGTCTCACTTTCTTCCTTAACTTTTATTTCTTTATTTTCACAATCCTTACATGGCTTATTAAGAACTTTCTCTGGCAATGCCATCTGAAAATCAATATTAGCTGACCTGCAGTACTCTTCAAAGCCATATAAGTACCTAGAAAGACATAAAGAAGATACCTTTGTTAAGAAACATTCCAATATATTACTGAACAGCATGGGGAGTTGGAGTTGTTTCGATTGTTTTCTTTTGTTTCATCTTTTGAGGTGGCCTGAAGCTGGAGGATATGAGGAAGCCTCCTGGGGTCACAAGTATGCATTTCCTTGCCCAAGTTACAGAGTTGTTATTTAATACATATCCATGTTTTAGATTATATACTCCCTTTGATGCATTTTAATTATTTATCTCACCTTTTATTGAGAAAAAGTCTAATTACGTAACACCAAAGTTCTTGACCCTCCTACCTCAGCCTCCCAATTTCTGTGATTACAGATGTGGGCCATAATGCCTAGACCCTCCCTCCCCCTTTAAAAAAAAACAAAAATTAACATTTTATCCAATAAAATAAATCAATTTTTTAAAGTTACAGGTAAATGGGTAGGGCTAGAAACAATTACTATGAGTGAGGTAACTCAGACCCAGAAAGACAATCTCATTTTCTGTTGTCTATGAATGTTACTGTTGAACCTTCAAAATATGTGTATTTTCTTAGTAATACCCACAAGGATCAGGGAATTACTAGGGAATCATAGGAAGGGACTTTTAAGGAAGGGAGTAGAATACACTTGTATAAAAAGTTAAAAGGGAATAATGGAATATGAAGGGTTAAACGAGTGTGGGAGCGGAGGGTGTGTTAGGAAAAGGAATGGGGGAGGGATAACTAACACCAAAGCCCTCTTGAAAATAAATTACCTATAACAGGACGACAATGCCTGTACTAGACACCAATGGTACTAAATAAAAAGCCCAGTGGAGGTATGAGTTACTTCCTTTGAAGTTACTGGCCTGACATTCTCTAGATCCCTACAGGCTATTTCATGGCTCTTTATTACTCTTCAAAACTGGACTGTAAGATCCTTTTGCTGAAGACTCCACAGGCTTGAGTAATAGGGCACGGTAATCAAGCTATTACAAATGTGGACGCTTCATCCCTACATGCTCACTTTTATAGTGCTAGAAGGTGCTATGCAAACTACTGGAAGGGAAAGTATCCTTACTCATCCCAGTTATTTTTAACCCTTCAAGCTATAATAATGACTGGCCTGGAAAGACATGTCCACGAGTGCAAAAGTGGTACAAACATTATGGAAGTAAAGCAACATTTTCTGATTAGATTTAAGTCCGTCTTCACAGAATAAAACCCATACCTGGGTACCATTATCAGGCTAGGAACCTATGGCTAGACAGGTCACAGGCACTAGAGGAGAGCCTACTATTATTATCACAGCTAAATGGGCATAGTATTTAATTACTAATGATTTATCATTATACTCATAGATTACCTGAGAAACTCCTATTCACAGTGACCCACAACTAGCTAACAGCTAAGGTGCAGAGAATAAGAGATTGCCAAATGGTCATTCACACAGGAAAAAAAAAGTGGGGAGAGGGCATAAACCCCAGCCAAGAATCAAAGATCACAGTGGAAGGGATGGAAGGAAGGGCTGGAAGGAGTATGAGGGCCTGAGGTGGTAGATGACTACAAATAAGCAGTGTCTTCTTGACACAGCAGGGCAGCTACACACATGAACTCACAGGAACTGGAACAGAATATGCAAACCCATGCAGGCCTAAGTCAGACTAAATCTCAGTAAGGAAAGAAGAGTTGGGTACTTGATTCCACCCAAACTGCGGATCTATGGGCAAATGTTAGCTGCTGGGAGGAGAGGAAATTTTCTCTCAGAGTATAGTCTATGGTAGTTAAGTGAACCACTCTCCAAGTAGAAGACCACACATCCAAGAATACTGGGCAGCACAAATTGGTCTTGAAGGAAATGGGGGAGGGAAAGTGGAGGAAGAGAGTGAGTAAGCAAGAGAGAGAATGAATATTGAGTGGGTGAAGAAGGAAAGGAGGGTGAATTGGGAAAGAGTTGGGGGTGAATATGGTCAGAACACACATGAGGCTCTCAAAGAACTTAAAACATAATACCTGTGGTAAGAGTAAAAAGTTATAACCTAAAGAAAAGTAACAACAGTAGCTATCAGAAGATTAGTGGAAGCTATTAAAATTATTAATGATAAAAATCTATTCTTGAGATTTTCTAATACGCAGGTATCAGGAGCTTTAGTAAACTTCATTCCATCAGCAGAGCACTCCTAAGAGGTAAACTGTAATAACTCTCTTTATCTAAGTAAAAAGATGTAGGAAAACCTTACAGGATCAAAGATTACCAACAGGTAATAATGGCATCTTTTTGGCTTTGAGACATTAGCTTTTTAATTTCTATGTAGTAATTTTCAAGTGATCCTGGCATTCAATGTTTTCTTTACAGACTTTAGATTTACAGATATCTAGAAATATTTCTATGGTAAAAATGTCAATTTTTTTCTTAAATTAGCTTAAGTTAAATGATATATCTGATACTGTTTTCTAGGTAGGATATTGAAGATAGTCACGTCAAGTACACTGGCTTACTTTTTATAAGCACATTTAACATTGTATCCTGCAGCTGAATTTAAGACAGGGATCCCAAGGTCTTGGTAGACTTGCTTCCAAACAGCTCCACTTTCAATCTAATGGACAAAAGAAATAAAAAATTTACAGTCAAAGGTGGGAAGGTAGTAACATATTTCACATACATAATAAATGTGATGTGCCTACATTTCTCGGATCCAGGCTTAAAAGCATGAAAAATACAAAATGATAAATTTTAAATGTGCTTTCCAAATAAAAAGCTTTATTACTCTAACAAATGTCAGACAGTTCTAAGTATCAACATACTGGGCCATTAGACTTTTAAATAAATTCAGTTATGATAAATGTCAAAGTACATGATTTTAAATCAAAACATCTAACAAAAAGAAAAATATTGAGGGCTGGAGAGATGGCTCAGAGGTTAGGAGCACTGACTGCTCTTTCAGAGGTCCTGAGTTCAATTTCCAGCAACCACATGGTGGCTCACAACCATCCGTAATGAGATCTGGTGACCTCTTCTAGCTTGCAGGCATGGAAGCTGAACACTGTGTACATAATAAATAAATAAATCTTGAAAGAAAAGAAGGAAGGAAGGAAGGAAGGAAGGAAGGAAGGAAGGAAGGAAGGAAGGAAGGAAGGAAGGAAGGAAGGAAATACTGAAAGTATATTCTTCCCATCAAAGTCAAAAAAGCCAGCAAGTCAAAACTATTTTACAAATTTAGTAAGGCATTTTAATCAATAGCACATTCTGAGTTGGATGAATCATATATCCTAACTTTAAAACATCATCTCAGATCAGATCAGATCAGATCAGCAGTTTTAGTAAAGGGAAGCAGGGAGGGAAGAACTTGGTATAGTAACATGCCTTTAATCCCTACACTGGGGATAGAAGCAAGTGGATCTCTGAGTTTCAGGCCAGTCTAGATCTCTATGGAGAATAACAGGCCAGTGAGGGCTACATACTAAGATCTTTTTTTTTTTTTTGGTTATTGTTGTTTTTTGTTTTCCAAGACAGGGTTTCTTTGTAGTTTTGGAGCTTGTCCTGGAACTAGCTCTTGCAGACCAGACTGGCCTCGAACTCAGAGAGATCCCCCTGCCTCTGCTTCCCAAGTGCTGGAACTAAAGGTGTGCACCACCACCTCTAAGATCCTATTTTAAAAAAAGGGGGGGAAGGGACTGTGCTTCCACCTCTGTGGCACTGCGTTGACTCTAGACTCAGATAAGACTTCACCAAAGTCTGACACACTCAACAGGAAATCAGACTTGTCACAGAAAAGAATCATCTTTACTCTGTGTTTCTAAACTGTATTTTCATCCTAGTTTCCTTATTCTTATTAAGACAATAATTTTAGAGATGACAGATACATCAGGAGGAACATTATATGAAAACCACAATCACTATAGTACTTACATTATCAAATCCTCCAAGTTTGTGTACAAGCCTGAATAACTTAAAAAGATTCAAATTCCGATACCCAAGCACAGGTCGTTTGTTAATAGGTGTACCTATTAAAACACAAGATATATTAGTACCATGCTACATATTTTTATCTAAAAATCTCAAATGATTCACCTAATACCAATGATTTCTACATACATACTCCACAGAATGCTCCACCCCCAGAAAAAACCCACTTTTAATCTAAACCCATGTCACCATTTTTCAAAAAGTTTTTGCACACCAGATTTTCAGTCTTATGTTTCTTTCTAGCATCGTCCCTCTGGTGATATAGAGGATGAATGCCAAGTAAGGCTTAACAAATTGCAAATCTTTCAAACATTAGGGAGACAAAGCTAAAAAAAACTAAAGAAGTACTGAGAGACCCACTGGGCAGCTGTCAATCTTACGAGGTCTTCTCTGTGCTTTGATCATTAGCACTCCAAATGATTTTCCAGTGAAGCTACACCTTTGTTTCCTTCAACAGAAGAAAACACTAAGTAAAACTACCAAGATGTTAAAAAGTAGTAAAAGAAGAGGGCAGAGCCAGGCTGCAACACAGCCTGGATTTCCCACACCCACGTAGGTGAGTGGATTAGCATCTTACTATCATTCTTCCCTAATTAGGCGTTACTCATTTTCTGCACTTTTTCTTGTATATCACACAAAACTATAAAGAAGACCACACTTCTTAGACTGTCTCCATGAATACAAACAAATAATAAAGTGATCAAAAATATTTAACATTAAAGAATATGAAAATACCCATACCACTCATTACCATTCATAAGTACAAAAAAAGACACCTTAAACTAGTTCCTCAAGGAACTAGACTGTCACAGAAAATTTTAAAAGGTTAGCATACATCCTCTGTCCTACTTTAGTTCACGTGTGCTTGTATGTGTGTGAGACTAGGGACTAACCATGTTTTGAACATGCTAGGAAAATATTCTACCAATGAACTACGAACCTGGCCCACTTTTTACCTTTTTTGAGATTTTTGTTTTATATAAATAGGTATTTTACACGTACGTGTGTCTGTGCACCATGTGCATGCCTGATAACCTCAAATCCCATGGAGCTAGAAATACGGACAGTTGTTAGCTACAACATGGATGCAAGTCATCTAGAAAAGCAGCCAGCACTGCTGCCCACCGAGCTATCTCTCCAGCCCTCCTTTTTACTTTTCGTATGTGTTCATGTTTCTGTACATGTACATGTACACGTATGTGGAGGCCACAGGCATTTTGTTTTTTCAGGGTCTCTCACTGATTTCATCTATTTGGCTAAACTGGTCGGAATGTCTCTGCCTTTCCAGCACTAGGATTCCATGGACATGCCACCATACCATACCTGGCTATTTAAAATATCACTAATGGGGTGTGAATTCATATACTTACAGGGCAAGTAGCACTTTACCAGCTAACCCATCCCTTGGCTTTATTTTTACTTTTGAGATGAGGTCTCCCAAAAGTTGCCCAGGTTAACTTGAATCCTCTCTGGCTTAGTCCCGAGTAGCTGACATTACAGGTTTCTACCATTAAGCCCAATTTTAGTCCTTGTTCCCTTTTGAAGAGCATGGTTTAAGGGTTTCGCATATCCCAGGCTAGCTTCGAATTTGCTATGCAGCCTACGATAATCTTGAACTTCCAATTCCTGCCTCCACTGGGAGAGTGCTAGGACAGATTATAAGCATTTGCCACTACACCCAGTTTATGTGGCTTCATGTAGGCCAGACAAGCACAGCTACCAACTAAGTCACATCACCAGCTCTAGTCTTTACATTTCTTTGCAAAATTAAGCATATTCAGAAAGTTGCCACACTCAGATGGATATTTTGTTAAGTTTTTTTTTTCCAGATTTCTTTTCCTTTTTGTGTAAGGGGGAAGGAACTTTTCAAGACAGGATCTCACTATGTAGCCCAGGCTAGCCTCAAGCTTACACTCTTCCTGAACTAACCTCCCTAATGCTAGAAATAAAGACAAGAACTATCACATCCAGCCTATACTTTTCTCTATTTCTGGGTCTCTTCTTGGTTAAATTCTCTTTGCCTATGAGGTTGGGTCTTAGGAAACACTCAATGCTCAAACAAGTGTGACCTTCTGTTTTCTATCTTACACAGTTAAGAGTGACATACTCAGCTCCATCTTCCATGAGTTTATATAGTAAGTAACACACACATCTATTTCCACAAACTTACACAGTAAAAGTGGCACGCTCACCTCTGTCTTCCATGAACTTATAAAGCTGCTGAAGGAAGTTCTCCCTCTCCTCTGGAAATGGTTCTATTTCTTCCTAATTTTAACCACAGAAGAAAAGATATTGTTTTCCTCAATTCAGAGTTTTATTAATGCAAGCAATATTTCTTGCCAAGAAAAAAACTAACACTCATTTAAATATTTAAAAGGCAGTTTACAAAGTATTTTTTTCTAAGCTATTCAAAACCAAGTAAGTCTAGACATTCTGCATTATATAGAAGAACACATCCTAAAAGGTATCTCAAATAGAATTCCAACTGTCAATTTTTGTATAAGACTAACAAAACTGTACTATTATCAGAGATCTATTCTTTAAATCAGGGTCACAGGCTCAAGAATCCTACTCTCATTTCTATTAAAATTGGGCTATAGTTTATCATCAAAGCTGATTCCATTGTTGTTCCTCAAGGAACTCAGTAAGCACAGGTCCCATTTGCTCTAAATATGTTTCATTATAGGCAGCCCCACTATATAGTACTTCAAGCTTACATAATCAGTATAGTGGGGAACAAACTTGATCTACAATACCTGAAGATTCAGACTTAGGGAAATCTTCAAGTAATAAAATAGTTCCCCGAATTATCAATTAAGGGAGGGACTAGCTTCTTGCTGCTGTGGCCAAGGGCTGAGGCAGTAGGGAGCTGGTCCTGAAGCAACCTGCAAGGAGCAGGGTAGTACGTAAGATTGAGGAACTCACCAATTCATTGACTTTCATCCATTCAACAAACAAAAAGCACCTGTAAGTGTAGGCACTATGCTAGGTGCTGAATCAAATAAAAGAAAAAGCTGTGGAGCCTGTTGTGACAAAACATGGTCAGGAGTTACTGCAGAGAAAATAACTCAGCGCATCTAAGCAGGCTGTGCAGTTGCAGTTACTCTAGCTGGAAGCAAAGTTTTAACAGTTATAGGAGCTCCAACTAGTATGCTCAAAAAGCTAACCATTTTTAATTTGGAAAAATCACATGCCCACTGCCATTGTTCTAGTTCATTTTCCCTTTGTTTTATGGAGAACTTTTTGGAGCAAGGGACAGTAAATTTTAAAAAACTACAAAACATTCATATCAAAAAACTATTCGGTTGGTTCTCAGACAAAGAATAAATGACAACTATTAGCTTGCTTGTGATAAGCCATACTTCAATGTAAACAGTCCACATGTCAAGTTTTTGTAAGACAGTCAAATACAAATATAGAGAAAAAAGTTAAGATATTCTCTTAAATGTTACTATGTTAAAAGATTTGACTTAATCATCAATTTTGTTTCTATTCCATAAACAATGAAGTTTTTATTTAACTTAAAACATCTGACTAGTAATCAACACCACCCAACACAGATTAGCTGTTATAAAAAATACTTGTAAAACACAAATCCAAGCAACAAAATGTTTGATAACTGATATTTTTTGACCAGCTGTGATAAATTCTGCACTATGATAAATGCTGAGAATATAAAAATACTAATAAGATAGGAAACCTCTCTTTCAGAAGCTTGCAAATAAATTAGTAAAAGAGAAAAACAGGCAATAAACCTAAATAAGAGTGGGGGAGACAGAGAGATGCATGTATGTAAGCACATATAAAAATACATGGGAAAAAGTAAACAAGAAAGTTGTACTTCAGAGAATGAAGAGATAAAGTTTCCTAATCTGAGGAACGTTATGTTCTTGGAGTTTGGAAACTGACCAAAGTTTGCCAGGCAGTCCCCACCACTACTACCATACACACATGGGAAACAGCGGGAGGAGTAGAAGTACTACTGTGTGAAAATGAGAAGCATCTAGGGACATAGGATGACGCTGCTACAGCTCAGAGTTCACAGGGAAAGAGCAGAAACAGTGAGAGATGGGCAGAGGCTGGACCATCATGGAAGTTTTACACTTTGTGCGTGAATTTTATACTTTGAAAAGAACAACTGTCTTTACAGATTATAAATATGGGATTGGTCATTCTGACTTTTAATTGTTTATAAAATACTGGGGGAGAAGCCAGGCCCTCCAGCATGGCAGGCAAGAACACAGACAATACCCCAACCTCAGCTCTCACTTTAACACTGAAAATAAAGAGCAGAACTAGGCCAGACTGAAAGAGAAAGATATCTATGCTATCCTTTGTCACTGCACTCTAAAATATAGCTTAAAAAAAAACTCATCATTCATTAACTATGTACTTCAATTAACTGATAAAATCTCCAAATTGAAAACATTACATATTCACCAAAAATTACTATGATTTTCCAAAAAGAAAACACAGTTCACTTCATGGTCAAAATAGTAGGTGTTATCTACACACCATTTATTCAGTAATCTTTTGTGGTAGAATACCTGTCACCTGGACACATGAAATCACAATAAAATCTAAAACTTTAACTCCATGACCAAAATTCATGTATAAGGAAATGCATATGTATGAAATTAAATAATGTTTTTCATTCTGTGAATCTAAAAGATGCCAACCTTCACTTTTTCTTTAATGTTGGCTGGACATTATTCTGGACACTATTCCTAGTGCTTCGGGAATTTTGAAGATGCACACCCATCATGAGGTGCAGCTACAGACATGACAGTGCAAAACATGTTAACGACTAGGTGGTACTTTAGTTATCTTATAAAGTAAAGGCACCCCCGAATCACCTAGGTTGAGAGTACGACACGACTCTGAATCCCCTAAGCCTACATTTCTGTTTTCAGGTAAGAAGCAAACAACATGATAAAGCAAAATTTTATGATGAAAAGATTCCTAACAGTAAAACATTACTTAACATTTTAAAAGGCATCAAAATATCAAGTTTTTAATTTACCTCTTCTTCACTGCTATTATCTTCTTTCTCTTTTTCATCATCTTCCTCCTCCTCCTCTTCCTCAGCTTCGCTGCTGGAGCTATCTTCTTTCAACTCAGTCTTCCAGTTAGCAGGAATAGTTCTACTTTTGTGAAACTCAAGCGCCTGATCAAAGGCTACAAATACACCATAATGTTAGGAAACTGGACAGATTACAACAACTGAATTAAAAAATGTTAACTATTTATAAAAGCTGTGGTACCAGCACTGACATCTGTTCAAATGTGTGCTAGATTCCTGGCTCTGTACTAAAAGCTGTCTTATGAAGCCACTCAATCCTTTTGATCTTATACACAGGAGACCCACTTTAAAACTAGGCAAGTCAACTGGAAGGATTCTTGGATTCAAACAAATACAAGAGGAAACAAGAAATTTTCTTCTTTTAAACAGATATTAAATTTATGTACTAAAAACAATTTTAAAATAGATAAGCCACGATGTTTTATTTAACAATTACTAACATTACCACATGTTACCACAAGCACAAAAATCTAGCCAGAAATGTTCTCTGCAACTCTAACAGAACCAAACTTAAGCTTAAACTAAAATTGGCTAAAAACAATTAGTCTCTTTTTATACTACATGGTATTGATTATAAATCATAATTTGTTCTAATTTTTAAGTAAGGTTATCAACCCTTGATAGGTAAGGAAATGTGGAAATAGTAATTTACAATGGTATAAAAGAAATAATAAAAGCAATCACAATCTTACCATTAGAGCCTTGACTAGGAATATATGTTAGCAGAGTTAACAAATCAAAATTATTCAGATTCTAATTTTGTCATTCCTATAAACCAATAGTGAATTTACTAGGCAAAATTCACATTATCAAAATAGCTAATGTTTTTTAACTAATGTTCCTGATTATTACCTTAATAAGAACTTTTACAAAAAAAAAGCATGAGTTTTCAAAACATAAATCTACTGAAAAATGTTAATAAAGTAAAAGAAAACTTAAAATCAAGAAAATTAATTTATGTCAGGCAGTGGTGGTGCATGACTTTAATCAGAGCACTTGGGCGACAGAGGCAGGTGGTTCTCATTGAGTTTGAAGCCAGCCTGGTCTACAGAGTGAGTTCCAGGACAGCTAGGACTGTTACAGAGAAAAACCCTATCTTAGAAAAAAAAAATTTTTTTTTAAAAAATTTTTAAAAAGATTAATTTATAATACAATTAAACAGGTTTTACATTATTTATAATCTTTTCAAGATTATTTCCTTACCTTGTTTTAATACAGCATCAGGTTTTGGTGCAGTGTCACTAGTAATTTCATGGACATCTTTTCTTGGAACTGAAGTACTGCATTATTCAATCATAAAGATGAGAAAATGAGAGATTAAGACAGCAGTCATCAAATCACAGACAAATATCAGAAAAGATGAGAACAGTATTATGAGTAATAAAAACAATTGTACATAGTATTATAAGTCCCAAATCACACACTGTCTATGGAATTATCCTGCATTAAGATTTGTTTCATTTACACCTGGGTTCAAATTCCAGAACCAGAAGAAAAGGTATCAAATAATTGTCTAGAAACAAATGCTGAACCTCTAATGTAATAATGAAAAAGGCACTTGGATGGCATAACACATAAATTAAATGAGGAAGAGTCAACAGTAAAACTTGTCATTATCTTGGGATAATAATAATATTAGTTTAAGAGAGGAAGAAAATATGCCTGTTAATAAAACAACTTTCTCTAGTTTTTGTTTGCTATGGGGGTATCTTAACAATGTCTCAAGAACTATTTCAGAATGACAAATTAACTTCTAAAATAAAGTTAGGCTTCTTATGGAACGCTTCAACCCTAAGGAGAGCTATGCAAAAAATGGAACATGTTAAATGATAAATATCATTTATTCTCTAATTTAAATAAACTAAAATTTGACTTCTATATATTTGAGTTGTACTAATAACAAACCCCCCTCCCTAAAAAAGCCCAAATGTCATTCCAAATACAATTTTCAGTGTTCCATCTCTTTAAAACTTTGTTTTGTGGCTAGAAAGAAGGCTCAGGGGTTAAAAGCTCCAGCTGTTCTTCAAAGACTGGAATGTGATCCCTAGCACCGATAAGGAGGCTCACTATTGTCTGCAACTCTAGTTCCAGAAGATCTGACATCCTCTTCTAGCCACCAAGGGAAAAAGAAACACAAATGTGTATATAGACATACATGTAGGGAAAAATGTCCATACATGTAAAATTAAATTTTTATCTTTCATTAAAAAATTTTCAGATACACATAAAAATAGGTAAGAATTATGCAAATCAGTCTCAGACACCTCAATATGGCATCACAGCAGTCAGAACCTCCGCCACTGTTTCATCTGCATCTCTGTTCCTCCCTCCCACCTCCACACAATATACACTTCAACTGTCATTATCAATCTTTAAAACACTTTAATAAAAGTATATTATTAAATATCTAAACATGTTGCATATCACCATAGAACCTTCATCTGGTGATGGATGGAGATAGAGACAGAGACCCACACTGGAGCACTGGACTGAGCTCCCAAGGTCCCAATGAGGAGCGGAAGGAGGGAGAGGATGAGCAAGGAAGTCAGGACCACGAGGGGTTTCACCCACCCACGGAGACAGTGGGGCTGATCTATTGGGAGCTCACCAAGGCCAGCTGGACTATGACTGAAAAAGCATGGGATAAAACCAGACTCTCTGAACATGGCGAACAATGAGGGCTGATGAGAAGCCAAGGACAATGGCACGGGGTTTTGATCCTACTTCTTGTTCAGGCTTTGTGGGAGCCTAGCCAGTTTGGATGTTCACCTTCCTAGATATGGATGGAGGGGGAGGACCTTGGACTTTCCACAGGGCAGGGAACCCTGACTGCTCTTTGGACTGGAGAGGGAGGGGGAGAGGAGTAGGGGGAGGGGGGGAAGGGTGGGAGGAGGGGGAGGGAAATGGGAGGCTGGGAGGAGGGGGAAACTTTTTTTTTCCTTTTCTCAATAAAATAAAATAAAATAAAATAAAATAAAAAAATAGCTAAACATGACCTTTTATAGTTTTAGCCAGGTATAACTAACAAATGAAACGGTATATATTTAAAGCATATAACATGATAATTTGACACACATATACTTTAAGAAATGATTGCCACATCTCAATTAATTAACACATCTATTACTTTACACAGTAAAGTAATTTATTCCTTAATAAGAAACCAAGTACTCAAATTTTGGTGCTGAAATTTATCTGATTATCTCAACTTTGCTAAAGTTGTTTTCATAGTTTATTTTCAAATCAGAACATGAAAACATAAGCACTAAATCTCAAAAAGTGGTTACTTAAAAATACTGACACCTAGTGAGGCTCAGGAGAGAATTACTTGGCTTCAGCTGCGCATGGTAGCATGGTACTAGAAGGCTGAAAAGGTATGATACTGAACCCATGAGAGAGAACAGGCTGGGGAACAAAAGGAAGGAAAAGAGAAACACAGTTTTTGTATCTATTTAATTCTTTAAAGAAAAACTAAAAATTTAGAACTCTTTTCTTTAAAAAAAAAAACAAAAAACTCCAAGAAAGACTATTTTCTTGCAATATAGAATGCATTTTTAAAAAAATCAATTAAAATTCTTAGATCATTGTAGAAGCCATGCATTAGCCAATATATCAGTAGTTTTCAATCTTCCTAATGCTGTGACCTTTAATACAGTTCCTCAAGTTGCTGTGACCCCTGATCATAAAATTATTTTCATTGCTACTTCACAACTGTAATTTTATTTTCTGATGGTCCTAGGCAATCCCTGCAAAAGGGTCATTCGACCCCCAAAGGGGTCACAACACAGAGGTTGAGAGACACTGCAAGAGATCTTATTTAGAAATAAGGAATATTAAATAATCAAGAACAAACCTTATGACCCAATGGTAGATACACAGCCCAGTAGGTAGATACTTGAGTATCTAACAGCTACCTAACAGCTCTACTGAGTCCCCATAACCCATGTGAAGAAGAGAGAAACAACTCCTACAAGATGTCTTCCGACCTCTACATGTACACTATGACACTAATACACCTCCCCCATCATAAGTAAATAAACACCAAAAATATAGTATATTAGTAGATCATTAGTTCCATTAAACATCAAGTCTGTCTCAATGAGCCACCAGTTATAGATGATAATAATACTGCTAAGAGTCTATAATAGCAGAACTAATGAGTAAAGAAAGACAAAGTAAGACTTCCAAAGAGTGTGAAAGCCATTCTTTTTGAAATATACCTCTTCAAAAATTAAAGACCTAAGGTCAAAAGAAATAACTAACCTCACTTCATTTACCACCTTAATTAGAAAAACTTGGCTTATGCGGGATAAATTTCTAAAAATCACATGACCAATACTTACAATTTGCCATCTTTGAAAGATCGAACAAGAATATTGTCTTTTTTCACAGCAATCTCATCGCTACAGTCAGGACAAACCACCTTTAAAAGAAAGTGTAGAACTATCATAAGTGAAAGTATATTTTCAGTTATTTCCATGCCTGCTAGCTAAATGTTTCTGAAGGGGTAGGGCAACAAACACTATGTGGCTGAAGAGAGAACAAGGGTCCAGAGTTCTCAGAGTCTCATTTACCGTATCATATGTTAAGCCTTCAAGAAAAACTCAAAAATTTAGAGAATGATCTAACACAAAAGTATATCTCGGCAAAGTGACACATATCTTTAATCCGAGCACCAGGAACAGAGGCAGGCAGGTCTCTTGAGTTCCAGGCCAGGGTGGTCCATGAGTTCAATCCTGAGAACCTACACAGTGTTAGGAGAAAACTAACTCCAACAAGCTGTCTTCTGACCTCCACATGCACAATGTAAGTAGGACCATGGCAAATCCCCCTAGGAATAAGTGCAATTTAAAAATTAAAATAAATAATAAATTATTGGGCCAGTGAGATGGCTCAGTGAGACAGCTCCTGCTGTCAAGCCTGACAATCTGGGTTAAATTACCAGGAACTAGCACTGTAGGAGAGAGCTAATTTTCACAAATTGTCCTCTGACCTCCACAGGCCCTGATCACATAAACACACCCCCAAAATAGATTAGATTAGATTAGATTAGATTAGATTAGATTAGATTAGATTAGATTAGATTGATAGGTAGGTGGGCAGAAGGGTGGACGGACGGATGGTGTATTAAAAAAAATGTCTTCCGATGAAGAAAATAACCCACATAAGGGTAACGGCTGAAAGCTACAACTACTACAATTACCTAGGTGAGTAGTGGCTTGCATGTCAAGTAACAGCAACAGAAAATTAAAGGGATGAAAGAAAGCAACAAAAGCAGAAAGGTGAGAGTTTTTTTGTCTTTTACAAATGGCATAAAAAAGGAAAGCCACTGAAGGAGACAAGAGGAGGGGGAAAAAAAACTTTGGGACTCAAGCTTCAAGGTGACTAACAAATAAATATACAAGTCTGATACTCAGCCAAGTTAAGAAAATTTGGGAACCAAGGTGTTAACATGCCAAGTGTGGTGGCAACACTTCAGAAGGCACAGGCAGGATATCAGTAGTTCAAGGCTGTCCTCAACTACAACATCAAGTTTGAGGGCAGTCTTGTCTAAGACCTATCTGAAAAATTAAAAAAAAAAATCAAAAAACATGTATTAGGATTCTGAAACTGCAGCCCATGAACCTCAGTTTTCCATGATCTATAGATTTTGCAAATACACATACATTCATTCATATGGTCATCACATGTTATTTCCTGGTACCAACTAAAGAGAACAGTCACATTTTACAAACTTTGAATCACAACACTATAATTAATTAGGAGAACTTAATAAAGAATGAAAAGGGGGACCATGAAACCACCAAACTTGAGATTTCCTTACTTTAAAAAGGAAATGTACATCACTTATTTCTTAGTTTCCATTAAGATTAAATGAAATCTTGTCCCCAAAAAAGGGTAAAAACTACACTTTCACTGGATATTGTGACTCAGCCTAGTGATTCCAGCACATGGGAGGCTTAAGGCAGGAAGTTCTTTGGTTCAAAATCTGCCTAAATACGTAGGGGAAAAAAAAATCTTATCTCAAGAAGTAACAAAAGACAGGCTAGAAAGGTGCCTCAGTTAAGATTACTTCATGCTCTTCCAGCAGACCAAAGTTTCACTCCTAATACCCATATCATGTGACTCACATCCACTTGTAACCAATGTTAACTAACTTCATGGGTACCCTTGTACTTATGGTGTAGATTCACACAGAAACACAGACACATAAAATGATTTAAATTTAACTTTAAAAAAAAAAAGGAAGAAAGAAAGAAATTTCAAAAATTCTCAGGCTGGGAGATGGATCAAGTATTTGTCATCTAAGCATTAGGACATAATCTAGGATCCCTAGCAATTACATAAAGCCGGGAATGGCTGGCTAGTTGTGGCACCTGCCTTTAATCCCAGCACTCAGGAGGCTGAGGCAGGCAGATCTCTGAGTTCAAGGCCAGCTTGGCCTACAAAGTGAGCTCCAATGCAGCCAAGGCTACACAGAAAAATGCTGGGGGGGGGGGGGGAATCTAGCTAGGCGTGGGTGGTATACACAGGTAACAACAGCACTTAGAAGGTGGGAGGGTCAAGAATTTAAAGTCAACCTAATTACTCAAACAACTGGAGGCCAAACTCAACTATGTGAAACTTTGTTTTAAAAATGGAGGAGGGAAGTGAATGCCTCAACATTAAGGTGGCTTAGTGGGAAAGAGAACTTCTTGCTCCTGCACAGGACCCAAGTTCAATTTCTAGCAGCCACATGGCAGCTCTGATTCTGATTTCAAGGGACCCAGCACCCTCTTCTGGCCTTCAATGGTAGATATACATACATAAAAGCAAATATTCATACGCAGAAAATAAGAATAAATTTAATGTATGTTATGTATATAAGCGCTCTAACTGAATACAGAGCCAGCATGCTAGAAAAGGGCATTAGATCCCACTATATGGTTCTGAACCACTGTGTGTGTTCTGATGATTACACTCAGAATTAAGACCCACTACTCTTAACTGCAGAGCCATCTCTGCAGCTGCCCCCAAACACATATTTTTTTAAAAAAAGTAAAAAAAAAAAAAGTAAAACCTTTCATACTCAAATACTCACCAGTGCAGGAAACCATAGAGCTTTCTTTTTATCCAAACTAACATAATCTACACAAACAACTTTGCCTAGTAGCTCATCAGTCTGTTTCCTATCATCATCGTCGTCGTCACTGGATGAGGAGGAAGATTCCTCCTCTGGTCTAGAGAGAGGGGGAAAAAAATAAGACATTCTCATTTATCTTCATGAAGATATATAAACCAATAGTTAGCAGGCTATTTCAGAACTTCCCAACATTCCCCAAAAGCTAAAAATTAACTCTTTGAGATTTCAAATCATTCTCTAAACAGTAACAGCAAGCTTATCTTCAAACAACAGTACATCATATCCCCATAATCGTTTGGCTTTACTATTTTGAAAAAAATAAGGGAAAAGGAAGGCATAATAGTGCACACCTATAATTCCAACTGTCAGGAAGACAAGGAGGGAGAGCTGAAGTTTAAGATAGCCTGAGTTTCGTAGCAAGACTTGTCCCAAAAAAACAAAGATTAAGCAGAAAACCAGAATAGAACAATCAGTTCGCAAATCCTCAAGTTGAAGACCCATACTACACATCTCAGTATTCTTTTACAAGATAGGAGATCCCAGGGTCAAATTGCAAATGTTCAAAAAGATAGTCTTCTGGCAATACCATTACTGAGAAAACTTAAAAAGGGAGAAGCCAGAGGTTAAGAATACTGGCCATGCTTCCAGAAGAACAGGTTAGATTCTCAACACTGACAAGCCTCTCTAATCCCAGTCCCATGGGAACCGATACCACCTCTGGGGACAATGCATATACATAGTGCACAAAAATGTACGTATATAAACATACATACACACATACACGGATGCACGCGCGCGCGCGCGCGCGCGCGCGCACACACACACACACACACACACACACACACACACACGGACGCACTCACGCATAGGCCAAACACCCATACTCATAAAATAAAATCTACAACAAAAAGGCAGATTTTCTTTTTAACTGGAAGTCTCAGTGAGGGGCAAGGAGACAATCTAGTTAAGATACTACCATAGCAATCCTTAACAGATGAGCCTAGTTCAGCACACAAAATACACACATAATTCTTTTGTGTTGCTGTAAAATATCTCACAGGAACTGCACCGGGCTACTACATTAGAAAGATGTTAACTATCAAAGAGAAAATATCTGAAATCAGGTACTGTACTCTCTTGACATTAGAAAAAAAGTTAAATATAATTCTATAAAAAGGAGGAAAAGACAAAAAAAAAAAAGATACTTTATATTGAGTATCGTAACAAAAAAAAATCCACAATACTTAAAAAAAGATTTCTAACACTAATAGCTCAAATATAATTCTAGTTTCAACAATTCATTACAATTTCAGATAAGTCAGGACCAATTTCATACTTCATGTGTGGTAGACTTTAAAAAGATTAATTTTAGTAAAAAAATTAGTAATGTATAATTCTTAAAGTCAGAACCACTGGGTATATGAACAAAAGCAATCATAAAAGATAATGGTTTTTTTCCGATTTTTGCCAAAAAATAAACTATTAACAGGAATCAGAGATAGACCATTTGCCTTAGCATATCCAAAAGCCCTGGATTCAATCCCAACCTCCATATTTAGTTATTTAAAAAAATAGAAAGAAAAAGAAAATATAATCTGATCTTTATTTTTAAAAAAGGTACAAAAAATACTAAAAATATCTTTTGAAATCAGACAACAGCAAAGTTAGCAACTGTTGCACAATATTGTGAACACACTTAAAACTGTAACTAATAAATTTGTAAAAGGTTTATAATATGCAAACTAAAGTCACAGATCTGTAACTATGTAATTAAGACATTCATTTTCCAGAAAACTGTTAGCACTGTCATTGGGTAAAACTTACACTCATAAATAACCTTTATTAGGAAAAAAATCGTATATTTTGTTAGGCTTTATTTGTCCTCTGATGGGAAGTGACAGCAGAAGCTTGTCTTCTTATTCTACCAGTTAAACAGACTTTAAACAGGTTATTAAAAAGAAAAGCAGTAGCAAAACTAGAGGAGAAAAGTATGGAAACAGTCTATAATTCTAAACATTGCATTTTTTTAGGCAGAATAAAACATAAACCTCTGTCCAGAATAGGAACATAGTAAGGATAAAACTCAGTTCAGTTACACAGTAAGAACAATAACAACTAAGTTATTGTTAAATAATTACAAGGTCATCTTGAACTTAATTAGGATCAACTAAAGGCAGGCGTTAAATTAAGGGGAAGATATCAAAACAGTCAATTTCAGAATAAATGGTGGCAGATTAGCTGGTGTGTGGATTTAAAGTTGCTGAAAGAAAAAACAAAGGTAGTTCTACAATATTGGGACAATGAAGCCCTGAGAAACCTAGGGAAATATAACCTTACATTTGTACAAAAAGACATTGCTTATTTTGGTTGTTTGTAGCAAGGTCTCATTATATATCCCAGGTTGGTTGCAAATTTTGCTATCTATCTACTTCAGCCTCCCAAGAGCTAGGATGACAAGTAATCGCCATATCATGCCTGGCTAACAATATATTTGAAATGACCATTGTTACAACTACAATGAAGACCTTTTTCAATAGAGTAATTGAAAAGGAAATGAAGGTCACAAGAACTCCCTTAAGATTTAGGTCCAAAAATTTGTTGTAGAGATAAGAAACAGGAGAATGAACTCTGAGGAAATGTAGGTAAAGAGATGAAAATTTCAAACTGTGATATTTGTTTACGATGCTCATAAACTAAGGCAGAAAACACCAAGCAAGAACTGTGAGAACCCTCAGCAGTGAAGCCAACCAACCACAACAGTGAGAGGTAAGCAACAGCTAGTAAAACCAGTAACAAACAGGAGTGGACTTCATCTCAAAACCCCCAGTTTTCAGATGTCACACATGTCTAACACAATCCCAAAGCCCATCTCTCATTGCATGCTGAGATTCTTAAGAGAAAAACTAAAAACTACTGATTTGACAAGTTAATAAGAAGCAGCACCTACAAAATTCATTCTTATGTTCAATGTAGAACTGTTTTTTTCTTTAACATTAAAGACTTTCTAATAGATCTTTTAGCCATCTTAATAGATCAAATCTATGTGATATTCCATATTAAACCTATTTTGAATTTATTCTTTCATTTCTGGGATATCTGTAAAATGGAAAAAATACTGAAATTTTACTGCAATTTTCAAAATTAAAAAAAAATATATTCTTAGCTGAATGGTGGTGATGAATACCTTAAATCGCAGGTAGAGGGCGGTGTATTTCTGTGAGTTCCAGGACATTCAGGACACCCAGGGGGGAGATTTCTTTACATACTGACATTTGATCCTGATAGGTTTACATGTAAGTACATGGTAATTCTATTTAGTCCTTGCATTCTAGGTTTTGCACTGGGAATGCTCAGTAAAGTCTATCCAAATAGCCTCAAACCTGAATGTGCAAATCTAAAACACTTCATATATAAACTGTGTGTGTATGTGTGTGTGCACATGCATACATTAATTTATAATATAAATTAATTTAGTTTTCAAAATTCTAATAGAGTTTATACTATGACCCTGATTTTACAGATAAAAACTGAAGCACAGCATGAGAAGATTAACCTGCTAAAGCCACACAGCAGCAAGTGGCAGGACATACAAACTCAGGCTATCAGGCTCTATGCTCACACTAAGCTAGCTAGATAACTACAATCACCACTAAATGAGATTATCTGATGTTTCACACTCACCACTCTGGTATCACCAGTTAGTTATTAAAACATGAATATACTCTAAAAAATTATAAGAAGACTAATGATCAATGATAAAACATTAACTTATTAATTTTCAAAGCTATTAAAACATTCCACAAGCCAGGCGTTGGTGGCGCACGCCTTTAATCCCAGCACTCGGGAGGCAGAGGCAGGCGGATCTCTGTGAGTTCGAGACCAGCCTGGTCTACAGAGCTAGTTCCAGGACAGGCTCCAAAGCCGCAGAGAAACCCTGTCTGGAAAAACCAAAAAAAAAAAAAAAATATTCCACAATACACATGCTTCAATGAATACTTTGTGGCAATGTAATAATCCTCTCAAAATTCAAAGACAGCACATCAGAATTACAAATAATATTCACAATGAAGGTCATTCTTACTAATACCACCATATTTTTTCTTTTTTCTTTCTTTTTAAGGCACAGTGTTACTATGTAGCCTGGGCTGATCTCATGCCTCTGCCTCCCAGGTGCTGGTTTTAAGAGCATGTGCTGCTGCATCAGACCTAACATTTATTTTCAGTTTATTTTCCTCTGTTTGAAATATCCAATTTTAAAATGTCATACAGAGAATAATTTTTAAAAAAAGCTGTAACTCAAGTATACTAAAAAATAATCAATTCACCAGCAAAGTAACAAGACAAATTTTCTGGCAACTAAAGAAAACATTTTTTAGAAGATTCAGAGAATAAATGCATAAATCAAATTACAGTAAGATAGGAAAATAGGTAGCAATGAATATTTTTTCAAGGCAATAATTAGTGGTCTTCTAATTTCAGTCCTCAAATGAGAGTTTATTTACATTTAAAATTAATTTGGAAAGTAACTTAAGTACTCTAGCTAAGCAAAATCAAATTTTTCAGTTGAACAAGAAAAGCCTGTGGGACAAAGGTGAGCTCAAGCCCCAGTTCTCCTTCCTGTGTCTTAAAATAATTTCCTTAATCTCAAATTTTATTAATTTGTTTATTTACGTGTGCGTGTGTGTGTGTGTGTGTGTGTGTGTGTGTGTGTGTGTGTGTGTGTGTGTGTTAAGTATCCATGCGTGTACAGCAGTAAGGGAAGACAACCATGGAAGCCAAGTCATTGAATCCCCTGGAGCTGAAGTTACAGTAGTTGCCCAATGTGAGTACTGGAACTAAACTCTGGTCCTCTGAAAGGGAAGCAATAGTTCTTAACTGCTGAGTCATCTCTCCAGATACCTATCTATCTTCACAAGTAAGGTTGAAATTAAATAATATGAGTGTATTTACCCACCTTCCATCTAAAGGGTTCAGAAATAATCAAGATTTAATATCTGACTTTATATACTGAAAGCATTCACTTAAGGTTTTTAATAATTCAACATAGTATTTGCTTATAGTTGTTTAACAATAGTTTCAGATTATATTTTTTTGGAATTTTTTAGTCCAAATCATTAATTTTTTAAAGGAAATTTCTGAGAGAATAAATTTTAAAATTATATTGTTGTCCCATTCACTCCAACTTGTTTCTTGCTTCATAGAAGTTGTTTCCAACTCTTTAAGATATTTGTTTCATAGGTACTAATAAAGAAAACCACCACTACAAAAATAATAGAAGATGAAATTTTTTATCGATGACATTTGATAAATACAAAGAATTTAGGAGATTCATAAAAGAAAATTCATATCTGGTTTCAAAGTAAAAAGTAGGAGACAAAATGGTGACAAAGTAAGCAGAGCAGTCATAGGGAAGGGAGAAAACACCGTGGTGAAAAGCATGAAAACCAGCAAACGAGCTGATGGGGACAACTGACTAGTTTCACTCCAAAAGCAGCATCAATATATATGAAGAAATACCTGGAGTCAAACCCAGCTGTTAAGGCTGGAGGGCATGCATGGAGCTCAGGTCCATGATGAGGGGTGTGAATCGCTATTAGAACTGACATCACCAGAAGATCTCATGAGCATTTTTTTCAAATTACAATTTAAAAATCATAACTATTAAGACAATACTAGAAAGAGAAATGAATTCAAATTCACTAACAGTTATAAAAATTGACTTACATATGATTAGATCTTCTTCCTCTATTTGTTTTCTTTCCTATGACTGGAGTGCCAAAATGCTCAGGGTTGGTGAGTGGGAGCTGGTCTAGTGTCTGTGGGTGAGAACACAAACCCATCAAAAGTTATTACTTTGCAAGTGTTTTTTTTTTTTCATTTTAAACCAAACCAGTGAAATACTTATGTTTTAAAATAAAATTTTTTTCACTCAAAGAAGGGTAGGATACATCTTTCTTAATGAAAAAAAATTCTAGCTTTAAAGATATTAGAATAAAGATGAATGAGGCCATACTTGGAGAGAAGAAGAAGAGATGGAAAAAAAGCCCTGGTTGCCTGTATAGAAGACTCATTAGCTATTAGAAGGTCACACACACACACCAAAAAAATAAAATAAAATAAAATAAAATAATCCTTAAAATAGAAAATAACCAATAGCTTACTCAAAACACACATGTGAAGGAAGACTCCTACTTATAATGGTTCATTCCTAGGATAAGGCCAACCATAGCACAAAATTGTTCCTTGCCCTTAGCAAATCAGAATCCATTAAAAAAATTTTAATAAGTAACCAAACTAATCATCAAGAAAGATAAGCACCAGAAGCTTGAAAGGAGTCTCCAAAGAAGATATATTATAACTTGTCAAATGTTTTCTATAATAAATCTTTTCTAACAAAAATGTTTAAAAATAACTTTGAATATTTAATTTTTTGTTTTCCTTTTTAATCTATGTCACAGAATATAATTGCTGTTATGAAAATGAGTATTCCTTCCTTGATATTAATAACACATCTCACCAGAATGTTTTACTTTTCATGAGCTTCTCGTCCATTTTTCAGCCTTTATTTCCTGAAAAGTATATCTAAAAATCTAACGACGCTATGCTAATTAATGACCCTTAGATGGTCAGTATTGAGGATATGTTTATTTTCCTTTCACAAGATTGTACACGAGATTGTGAGCAAGCACACGCACACACATGCACACAGACGCTTTTATTCCTCCCTTTCCCACCAATAGAATGTTTGTTAGAAGATAGTTATCTGAGTGCTGGAGAAATGATGGGTTCCTGGGAAAACTGTCAGGACAGAAGTAAGGCTGAGGAGCTATTTAAGGTAAGATTTCTTAAAGTCACATATTAGAGTGTTATAAAAGGTGTCTGTGACAGAGCAGAGCACTTGTCAATCATGCACAAAGACTTAAGTTTGATAGTGAGCACCCTCCAAGAGAAACCAAATAAAGGGAAAGGAATACACAGATACAGCTTCTATATACTCTCCTTATCAAGCTTTAATATAGTAACATTACAAAATATTTCTCACTGCTTAACTAATATATTTTCCCCTCTAGTAGAGGGTAAGCTACTCAAGTAGACACCCATGTCCACACAGCTCCATCAGTGTCCTTAGCACAGCACTGGTACATGGAAAGGAGTTAATGCATTACACCCCTATATTCTAACTTTCCTTCAGCAAAACATCAATCAAAATGTCTATCTGCACAGACACAGAGAAAACACCCTCCTTGAAGGCATATTTCCTGTTCAACTATTTCAGGTTATACCTGCCTTATGAATCCAGCTTCAAATTCTCTTTTTAATTTAGCTTATTTCGAGACAGAGTTTCTTTGAGCACTGGCTGTCCTAGAACTTACTCTGTAGACCATGCTGGCCTTGAACTCAACCTGCTTTAACTTCCCAAGTACTGGGATTAACTGTGTGTGCCTCTATCACCTGGCTTAAATTTTTCTGATAAGAGAAAAACTATTATATTAGATATTTCTTTACACCAAGCCTTCATCAGGTGAAAAGTCAGGGTTTTAAGATCCCGTATTTACTTACTATCAGTAACCGGATATGTGTTCTAAGAGAATATTTACATATAAAACTCATAAATGAAGAAAGAGAATTTCATGATGTCACTTGCCCCAAATTAGTCTGACTTGTTACATGTAACCTTCAAAAGCTGGGTATGATGATTCAAGGCTGTAATCCCAGCACTTGGGAGAAAGATAAGAGGTTCATGCCACAGGTCAATACATTCCGGGGCTACAAAGGGAACAGCTTCAAAAGGTCAACAAAATAAACCTGTAAAACTAAGCCAAATTGTGATGGCACATACCTATATTCTAGCACATTGAAGAGGCTTTGGGGAGACAAGGCAGGAAGATCAGAACTTCGAGGTCAACCTTGACTAATTAGCAAGTTCAAAGTCAGTAAGTGCTGCATTGAAGAGACCTTGTCTCAAAGAACAGGGAAAAAACTCTCCTTCAAATACAATCCAATAATTATTCACTGAAGACTCTTGTATAGAAAACACTGCTGGGGAAAGGAGGACTCACCAAGAAAATGTGGCTATCCCCCTACAGCAGTTTAAATTTTATATAGGAGAAGTAAATAACAAAAAAGATCACATAGCCAGAATATTCCAGCAAAGTGCAAAAAGATAAAGGATGAGTTGACCTAATTTGGGCAAAAAGCCCATGTGATGTGGGAGTTCCTTGTGTGCTGTGATTACCATTAATGAATACAGAAACTGCTTTGGACCTATACCAAGGCAGAACTTAGACAGGGAAAGTTAGGCTGAATACTGGGGGGAAAAGGGCAGAGTTAGGAGACGCCATGGATCTGCCGTGCTGAAACTTTGCTAGTAGGCCACAACCTCGTGGTGATATACAGATTAATAGAAATGGGTTAAATTAATATATAAGAGTTAGCCAATAAGAAGCTAGAGCTAATGGGCCAAGCAGTGACTTAGTTAATATAGTTTCTGTGTGATTATTTCAGGTCTAAGCTAGTTGGGCGGCCAGGAACCAACAAGCGGCTCTCTCCTTGCAACATCCATGGAAGATATTACACAGCAGAAAGCATTTTTGGTGGCCTTAAGAGAAGATTCCAGCAAATGGAGAGGATCTGGACTAAACAGGAATCAAAACAGTACAAACCACAGTTTGGAAACATCAAGCACTCTAAAAGTATAGGGAGTGATAGACTCTGAGAAATTTCAAATATAAATGGTGATTCAATTGTTGAGGGAAGCTTAAGTATTTTCAATACAAAACATGGTCTAATATATAAGTAAGTAATACTTAAGTGTCCCATAACATGCACTCTTATTAACGAAGAGGACAAAGGTATGACAGTTCAATCACACTATCAGCCACTTTTAACAGAATGAACTGGACCAAGCATATCATGTTACTTTGTGATGCTGACTCAAGCTTCCGAGTTCAGATCCTTGACCCAGCTTTTAAGTAAAGAACTGACTTTGGTGCTAGAAAGCACTAGTCTGACTAGTTCTGTCCATCAGTCTCCTACAGACAATTAATCAGGGGTAATTAACAACAGTAATCACAAATAACAGAGACTGTAACAATGTACATAAGTCACTTAGCAAAGCCTCTGGTAGATGAATGTACTTCATTCAGAAATCTGACTAACGAGAACTCAGCTCCCTTCCTGTGCCGGGCACTATAGCAGGAACTATGATCAAAGCAGCAAAGAAGACAAATCACCTGTTTTTTCGATACATGCTACCTAAGAAGGCAAACCTCAAAAACAAACAAATAAAATATACAATTAAATGTCAGTAAATGATTAACATTATGAAAAAAGAGAACTCAATGTAAAAGGATAAAGAGGGTGACTTCGGAAAGGGAAGTCAGAGAAAGTTATAGCAATGTTAATATGAAGTAGTTCCTGACTGCTTGTCATCTTTATAGCAATAAACTCTTCTTTTTTAAGTATTTTTATTAATTCTTAAGAAGCCTTTAAACTCTTACACAACCTGAGTGGGATAATAAATCAGACACTTCTTTCTCACAATTATTTATGAATTACATAAAGTTATATAGAAAGTCAGGCATAATGGTACGATGACTATAGTCCCAGCACCCAGGATACAGAACCAAGAAAATCATGAGTTCAAGCCCAGCCTGAGAAATCTCTATTTAAAACTAAGGAAGTAAAGGAGAGAGGAGGGAAGAAGGAGGGGAGAGAGAGGGAGGGGGAGAAGAAGGGGGAGGAGGGAAGGAGGGAGGGAGGGAGGGAGGGAGGGGCAGCCTCAAGGTGACTAAACAAGCCTGTTATTTTCTTCATGTAAAAGTACTAAAATGCTTTAAACAATAAAGAAGACAAAATTTGGTGTCTGAACTCAGGACTTTCAATATAGTTCGCAGATCACATCAAAATGGCATTTAAGTACTCAGGAATTTCCTGATTAACAGGTTTGTTCATTGAATTGAAAAAGCAGAACTTTACTCCCTCCGTACAAAATACATCAAGCCAGCTATAGTGGAGAGCTTTGATCCCAGTGCTCAGGAGGCAAAGGCAGATGGATCTCTGTGAGTCTGAGGGCAGCCTGATCTACATAGAGAGTCAAGACGGCCATAGCTACATAGTTAGACCATGTCTCGAAGGAAAAAGAAAAAAGGGAGCAGAGGAAGGGAGGGAGGAAGGAAGAAAACCCTGAGAGAGGGGGAGAGAGAACTCGTAGATACGCACATTCACTATGATCACTTACTTCACTTTCAGCAAAATGCCTCTCTCCTTTCAAGCACAACGAAGATCGTCTCAGTGTCTTCTCATCTCCATCATCAAAAACTGTGTGAGGGAGTAAAAATGGAAGCAAACTGAGAAACTTTTTTAAGATTATCAAGTGATGTCAGAAATCATTCAATTTCCTGTGTGCAAATAGTCTCATTTTTAAGAATTACATTTGGATGGAATTCAGTTCACATTTCATATTTTCTAACAAATGACTTTAATTATAGTTAATAGAGTAGTTTGCTGTTTCTAGCAAAACACATCTTAAATATGTATGTCTTAGGCCTCTGTGTGTGTGTGTCTTATGCCAGTGAAATGGTTCAGTGGATAAAGGTGCTTTCTGCCAACACCTAAAGACCCCAATTCACAGTAGAACAGAAAATGTACACATGCTCGCTCTCTTGTGTTCTCTCTCTCTCTCTCTCTCTCTCTCTCTCTCTCTCTCTCTCTCTCTCTCACACACACACACACACACACACACACACAGTATTTCAAGAGGAAACCATTTAAATATTCATTAATCCCTCTCAAAACGATTAAGAAAAGAAAAGCAAATCTTCTGCTGGCAGACAACCATAGATTCACCTCAGATATGGGAAGTTCAACAAATTTAAAGACCATTTGTCCCCTCCCCTGAAAAAAATACCTACATCTACATTACAGTAAGGTTCCTCAATCTGAACACTCCCCACACACAAATTTTACCAGACAAGCTGCTATATGACAACCTAACCCTATGCCTTACAAAATGGGGAACTCCACCCAAGAAAGACTCCATTCCCAGATGTCACAATCAAAACTGTTTCCAGATACTGCCAAGTGATCCTTGAGGGGACGAAACTATGATTTGCTGAAGGTCCTACAATGTTTGCTATGACTTATGGAGGCATTAACTTACTTGACTGTGATAACTGTGTCACCACTTGAAAATTGCTGAACATACAGAACACATGTCTATTTATGTCGGGTGGTAATGGCACACACCTTTAATCCCAGCACTCAGGAAGCAGAGGCAGGCAGATCTCTGTGAGTTCAAGGACAGTCTGGTCTGCAAGAGCTAGTTTCAAGACAGGCTCCAAATCTACTGAGAAACCCTGTCTCGAAACTAACCCCCCCCCCAGAAAAAAAAAACCTTCAAGAAACCCTATATTCCTTAGAATATCCTGTACAGTTTCAAATAAAATTATCATATCTGAACTTTAAATTTTTATTACATTTGTTCTCTGACCTCTACACACATGCTATAGTACACATTCTGTCTGTTTGTCTGCCCCTCTCTCTCTCTGACACACTCACACACACACACACACACACACACAAATACAGTGTGACAATAAAATTATCAGAACTGAAGTTTAAATTTTTTTATTACATTTGTGTGAAAGCGTGCATTTTTGTGTCCTAATTAGGGTTACTGTCACTGTGATGAAACACCATGACCAAAAATAACTTGGTGAGAAAAGGGTTTGGCTTACATTTCTAACTTATACATAATAGTCCATCACCGAAGGAAGCAGGACAGGAATTCAAAAAGAGCAGGAACATAGAAGCAGGAGCTGACGCACAGGCCATGGAAGGGATGCTACTTACTGACTTGCTCCACTTGTCTTACTCAGTCTGCTTTCTTATAGTACCCAGGACACTAGCCCAGGAGTGATCCCATCCATAATAGGCTGGTTCCTCCCATGTCAATTACTAAGTAAGAAAAGCCTTACAGGCTTGTCTTATTATTTTCTTAGTTGAAACCCCCTCTTCTCCAAAGTCTCTAGCCTGTGCCAAGTTTACATAAAACTAACTAGCATAGTTATGTGTATGTGTGCAGACTTGCATGCATATACCACAGATCAGAGGACAACTAGCACAAGTTGGTTCCCTCCTTCCACCATGAGGATAACAAGGATGTAACTCTGGTTCAGGTTTGATGGTGACTGTCTTTATACAGAGGACCACTTCACTGGCCCACAGCACTAGAAGGCCGGGACGAGAGGCTTGTGAGTTGAGGCCAACCTGGCCTACAAATTCTGATACACTACACAACACACACACATGCATACAAGCGCAGTGTGCACTAGCATTCAACTTGACAAAAATTTCAAAGGATTAGTGGAAACAGTCTGACAAGGACTGGGGAAACATATTCATATACTATTGGTTATTTTCAAGACAGGCAGGCAGTTTTCACTCAGGTTAAAAAGCACATGTCCCTTCAACTTCTATTTACTCCTTCCTCAGTGCACAAGAAAATATCAGGATGATATGCACACAATGAACATTCATCTATTACTGTAACAGCAAGACTAGCAGAACTGAAAATGAGAGTAAATCTAGCCACTAAAAGAAACTCTGTTATACAACAGGTTGGACAGCTAACACTACTAAACTCTGCACTTAGAAATGATGAAGATGGAGAAACAAGTTTCTTTAACATGTGTGTTGAAGTGAAAATGAGAAAAATCCAACACACTCTATATACTAAATAATTTCAAATTATATGTACATATGACAGCTTAGAAATATTTTTTAAGATCTAGAAGATAACCAATACTAGTAACAGCATCTATGACATTAGTTAAGGAAAATTAATCCAGGAAATCTGGCTTTATCTACATTGTTGCAACATATATTTTGCACGGCTAAAAATGAATTTTTAATAGAAAATTACTGTCTTACCTACAGTGTACCAACTTGCATCTGTCAGTTTATTGATAACAGCTTCCTGATAGGCACCATCAAGATTCTTCACTTCTACAATAGCTCCCACCTAAAATATTATTTAAGTATTAGAAAAACTTTTTAAAGACAAATGAACCAAAAGGCAATAAATAATAACACCAAACCTTGGTTGTTTTTTTTTAATGAATACATGGTGAATGAAACAGTTACTGGTTTGATCTGTGTTGAAGATGCCTGTAGTTTCATTGACAATACTTTTCTACCTATTAACAGTGAAAATTCTCATATACCAGATAAATGTATTTAAGTATTACTAAAAAAGCACTTTTACCCCTATAGGCCTGTAAAGGGGTCTTGAGAACTCCCAGGGGTCATTACAGTGTGCTGAGAAGCACTGCCTGTGAAAATAACTGTCTTTCCTTCACCTTTCTTTCAAGAAAGCTGATGATGGACAGAGGTAATCAAAAAAGTCCTGAGCTCTCCTTAAGGGTTAGACTGTGCCACTGCTGACAAGCATTTACAGTACTTTCTATCTGATCATAAAAATGCTGGTATTTACACTTGCAAGGTCCTTATAGTGGTTATTAAACAGTCCTGATGGTAGATACCTATGGGCCAGTGCCAAAATATAGCAAACCAGAGAGCAAAGAACAATGGCTTTGTCTAGGATGAGTTTGTGTACTGACAATCCAAACAGCACATCTTCTCCACCTGTAGCTGTGAACCTGTCTGAATCTTGGCACTGACATTAATGCTTGTAAAACTAGAATAAAATTACTTCTTTTCTTCAGTTTCCTCTTCTATAGAGTTGTTCTCAAGACTACATAAAATACTAGATGCAAAATGATTGGCACAGCACTAGCACACATTAAGTGCTAAGTGGTAGCTAAAGTCATAACTGTATATAATTTGTCTTCTGGTCCTTGCAAGTAACAAATGGGTACATGAAATATTAAAGATGATGCCTACAAAACAGAAATGATGTGAAATTGTTTTTACAAGCCAAAAGTTAGTAATAAGAAACATTTTTATTTTTAACAGAAGAGTTTTAGAAGTCCACAGTTCCAAGTAAGATACTTTTTTCTGCAAAGATCTACAAGATGCTTCTTCATTCTTCTTAGTATCCCCTAGAATTCCTCAAGCCTAAACATCGGTCAACCTCAGACATAGTGGTTTCCCAAACTCCCTACAGCTGGCTTACTGGCAAACAAGAAGGCAAAATAATATCTATCCCACCAGTGAATGAAGAACAAATGGGTCAACCTCCCAGTTACCCGCAGAAGATTTTATCTGCCAGCAGGTGGCTCCAAAATCAAGAGTTCTGGATTTTGTCTTAATTTTCTCACATTTTAGAGCATAGCTCTTACATCTTACACCTCTTATTCCTGGAAAACCCATTTCTGCAGTAAAGGAAAACCTGTATGAAAGCAGTCACTGCCTCTTTGTTGTTCATTTTATTTTAAAACTGATTTTACTATTATTTCAGATGATTTAACAATAAGTACACCCCAATTAGGAAAAGCTATATATCAAATTAACAATGAGCCGGGCGGTGGTGGCGCACGCCTTTAATCCCAGCACTCGGGAGGCAGAGGCAGGCGGATCTCTGGGAGTTCGAGGCCAGCCTGGTCTACAAGAGCTAGTTCCGGGACCGGCAACAAAGCTACAGAGAAACCCTGTCTCGAAACCCCCCCCCCAAAAAAATTAACAATGAATAGCCAGTGAAATAAAAGGAAAAAGAACAAGTATCAGTCTCCAGTCAAAACTGAGGAAAATAATGACTCACCTTCAGTGGGCCCTTGATGTGATCATCCTGAACCTCCACTGTTGAAGAATCATGTCTAAAGGTCACCTAGAAAAATATGAATCCACTGATCAAATTCACATGTGTGCACGCATACACACAGAGACACACACAAAACAATATTAGCTCATCTATGTACAAATAACACAGACTAAATAAAAATCACCTAGCCTAAATGAGACCATTTTCAAACATCAAACGGATTAATAGAAAACTTTTTTAAACAGATTTTCTTTTCAAAATGAAAATAACCACTGACAGACACAACACCTATAAGGCTGGTTGTCCTATCCATCATACTGTATTCTACCACTGATTACTTTAGCTATACAACTTTTGTCCTTAAAATTTGAGGAGAGGGGCTGGAGAGATGGCTCAGTGATTAAGAGCATTGCCTGCTCTTCCAAAGGTCCTGAGTTCAATTCCCGGCAACCACATGATGGCTCACAACCATCCGTAAATGAGGTCTGCTGCCCTCTTCTGGTCTGCAGACATACACATAGACAGAATATTGTATGCTGTATACATAATAAATAAATAAATATATTTAAAAAAAATTTGAGGAGAAGTAGTAATGGTCTTAACCTATCAGTAATTGTATCATTTTGTGAAGGCCTAATTTAATAGTAAGCAGCGGCTACAAACTTGCTTTTTCTGTTGTTGTGTTTAGAATTCCCACCACCACCACCACTCCTTAGATATGGTGTCTCTGTGTAGCTCTGGCTGTACTAGGACTTACTCTGTGGACCAGGCTAGTCTCAAATTCAGAGATCTGCCTGCCTCTGCCTCCCACCGCCTAGCTTTGCTTTGGATTTTTCGAGGCAACAGCTCACTATGTGGCTCAATCTGGCCTCAGGCTCCTTAGTGCTTGGATTACAGTGCTTGAATTACCACGCCCAATAGCCACAACAGTTACTCAGAACTAAGAATCAAATTCAAGGATCAAATTTAATATCCAACATAGTAGCTCAGAGGTAGAGTACTTAACACAGAAAGCCCTTGACTCGAATCCCCTACATGGAGAAGAGGCATAGAATCACCCCTCAAAACTCTATTCCCCTTTTGTTGAAAACAAAACCAATAAACAGAAAGTCTAAATGGTTCAGGATGATATAATTAAAATATCATAGTGCTAAGATTCAAATATTGCTAGTCTTTCCCAGAACTTTTTATACTTTGTATCAGTACTATGGAAACCAGAGAAAGGAAAAATGGTAAGTTGAAAAAAAAAATATTTTTGGCTAGATCTCCCTATGAACCTCAGGCTATCCTGGAACTCCTATATAGACCAGGGTGGCCTCAAAATCAGAAATCTGCTTGCCTCTGCCTTCCAAGTACTGTGATTAAAACCACGAAGGCCAGAAAAAAAATTTATTTGGCTGGTTAAAAAGCATCATAGAACCAGGTAATATAATGTGTGCCTTTAATCCCAACACTCAGGGGGCAGAGGTAGGAGAGTATCTGTGAGTCCAAGCCTAGCCTGGTCTACATAGCAAGTTCCAGGACAGCCAGAACTACATAGACTCTGTCTCAACAAACAAAAATAAAAAAGAAGATGCAAAAAAAAGTACCATATTCAATACTGACATGGTTCTCTTGAGCTCTATATAAAAGAATTCTTTAAGAATTGATGCATAGCCAGGTGGTGGTGGTAGGAGCACAGACCTTTAATCCCAGGTGGATCTCTGTGAGTTGTAGGCCAGCGTGGTCTACAAAGTGATTTCCAAGGCAGCCAGAGCTACACAGCAAAATCCTGTCTTGAACCCCACCCCCCTAAAAACTGATGCATTAGCATGTTCTTTAGTAGAGTCTTGTGGTCAACAGGAACGGGCCAACTATGCAAAGAGATTTTTTATATATACCCAGCATTCCATGCATTTCAGTGTGACAAAAAAGCAGCATTAAGCCGGGCGGTGGTGGCGCATGCCTTTAATCCCAGCACTCAGGAGGCAGAGGCAGGCGGATCTCTGTGAATTCGAGACCAGCCTGGTCTACAAGAGTTAGTTCCAGGACAGGAACCAAAACCACAGAGAAACCCTGTCTTGGGAAAAAAAAAAAAAAAAGCAGCATTAAGATTAAATCTTAACACAAGAATCCCGACATCTTCAGATAACATGTGGTATGGAATAAATGGCCAAAGATTAAAGCTAATAGTAAAAAAATGTATCACCAAGTACCAAGTCTGCTTAAAATGTATTCTCTTTGTTTGAGACAGGTGTATCTATGTAGCTCTGACTGCTCTGAAACTCCCTATATAGACCAGGCTAACCTAAAATCATAGATATCTGCCTGCCTCTGCCTCTGCTTCCCAAGTGCTAAGACTAAAGACGTATAACACCAACACCCCTGCCTGACTCAATAAACGGATTTTTATTCAGGATGATGGTGACAAATAACTGGGTGCTCAGGAAACACAAGTAACAATATCAAACAGAACAGGAAATGTCACCGTAAGAGCACCCACCTAACCACATTACAAAGCAACTCCAGGCGCCAACGTGTGAAATGTAAGAGGTGGCAGGGCCAAGATGAGCATCCTTTGGCTTCAGTTAACTTAGAGGAATTATCACATAGTTTTTAGCCATATAGAAGTCAGAATTGCTCAGGAAGCTTTAGCATATGCTTAAGAGAAACACTCAGACAGCAAGTACAACTTCAGGGGAAATATCATACTTCTTCCACTTGGTTAATTATTCAAATCAAGGGTTGCATGGTTATCTGTTCATCTACCATGTGCACCCTCCTATCTCCACTCTCTTTGCATCTAACAGAGTACTCTGAAAGGTCACAGCACCCAGTACATTACTGGCAAGTGAGTAGGTACCCATAACGCTAAAATGTTTCACAGGTTCTTAGTTTTCACTGTCCTGAATTTTCAAATATAAAGGCATCTTTCTTCTATTAAACACACATTCATTCATTCATCTACTCATACTTTGTGCCGCTATCTTCAAACCCAGGGCCTTGCTCAGGACAGGCAGGTGTTCTACCACTAGGCTATCTATCTAGTCCCTTTCTCCTGCTTTTGAAGAGAATCTATGTTCTCCACGCTGGTCTCCAATTCCTAAGATGAAATGATCATCCTGCCTCCACATTGTAAATAATTGGTACCATAGTTGTACCTCACCAGGCTTATGTTAATTTCCTAAAAATGAAAAACAATTAAATTTATATTTGTCCATTAACTAAGTCAAAACTCAAGTAGTTCAAAAAGATTTTCTTCCAAAAAGGCTGAGGGCCAAATGTCAGGTGCCATACACTTCCAATTCCAACACTACAAAGGTTGCAGTTTGAAGACTGCTGTGAGTTCAAGGTCAGCCTGGGCTATGTACAGCAAGACTCTATCTCAAAGCAAAAGGGAAGGGAGAGGAAGAAAAGATGGGCTGGGGATCTTGCCTAGTATTTCCAGGGCCCACAATTCCATCCAGGATCACAAAAAGGACGGTGAGATGATATTTTGCTATAGGAGGAAACAGTTCTGGTTGGCTAGAAACTTGATATAGAAACCAGGCTGGCCTATGCCTCCTGAGGACTAGTATTAAAGGAATGTATCCAGCCACTGTTTTCATATAATAAAACTAAAGAATCAATTAGATGGTTTCTAAGATCTTTTCTAACACTAAAATAGTAACCCAAAAGAACCAAGTCTGCAGTGAAATTATCAGCTGTGATAAGCAAATTTTATTCCAATTTGAATATTTTAAAACCACAAATATTGTTTAGTTTAAGAATGGTTTATAGCCACCACTTTTAAACACTCATTTTGCACAAAAATAATTTTTAGATTTTTAGACATAAAGAATCAAATATTTAATGACTATTAAATTACAAATAATACTGTACCTTGACTTTGACAAGTCTTTTTGCAGTCTTGATCTTGGCTTCACAAAAGGCTCCTCTGTATTTGGCACTCACATCAGTGCCCACTGTCAAATAGGGAGGCTCATCGAGGGCCTAAAAAATGCAAAGAAATAAACGTGGTTTACACTGCTTAATTTTCCCCCTACCATCAGGTTTCAGAATATATCTAATCTTGTTATAGCAATTTAAGCTATAATAATGAAGTGTACTCTAAACAAGCCATCTATAAAGTATTATGAATTAAAAAAATACTATGAATTAAAAATAATAACATGTATCAAAGACTAATGAAATGTACATCATGTAAAATGAAGACATTTTTCCCTGTTAAACACATATGGTTCATAAGATCACTCACAGATGCAGCCTTCTATTTAATGTTCCCACCATCTATTCATTCATTGACTTACTAAAATATATAGTTATTATATGACCACTCAATTTGCTAGTTAGAGGATCTTAAATCTCAAAGCACAGACAAATGTCTTCTAACAGGTTACACCTTGTAGCCATCCAGATTCAGAATGGTTCTGTTCTTTATCTACAGAACTCTAAGACAGAATAAAAGGCATACATGTGTTCCCAACTATTGCTAAAAGCCACATGACGTAATCCATCCTGTACTGTCTCAAACTACTGGCAGAATGCTTTAATATAGATTCACTGTTGGTCTGTTCTTCTCTCTTAAATAATATACTGCTCACTTGTGGTTTTGATTTTACTGGTTCTAATCTGGCTGCTCTGATTTTTACAGTAGGCTGCATTTTTGCACTGGGTCTTACATTCATCAATTCCATAGTCAAAGGAAGATTATGCAATAAGCCTTTCCCCAAGTTGTCTTATAAGAAGTATTAACAGCCTAAGATGTTCACCAAAAAGAGGCAGCAACAGTTTGGAAAAATTCATTATTAAATAATCCCTCTGCCTCCTCTTTTAAAACTTCATAAATATGCTAAAAGGCCTAAAAAGCCCTACAATAAAGACAAATACTCAAAACTATCAGCCAGCATGTCCTAATCTATTTGTCCAAACTCTTTCCATCTTAATATCATTAAAACCCTCCAGAAAGCCCAAAAAGCTTCAATCATGCCATGAGCACCATAACTTAGGTCACCTGTAGCATGGAAACGTCAATCTAAGCTCACCCCACAATGTTTTAGCTAATGAACAGCACAGAGCACATATTCCAAAGTGACAACCAAGTGCTTGCAACTTTAATATTTCTACAATGGCATTCACTTCTGGCTACAATTAGGTATACATGTGCTCTAGGATAGCTATGAAGGCAGCCCAACATACCAACATAATTTATAGATGAAAATATCTTATGTCAAAAAGTTGGATAGCCTGATATATATTTCACGAACCTAAAAAAAAAATGTCTATGGCCATACTAACATCCTGAACACACCTGATCTTGCCTGATGCTGAGAGCTAAGTAGGATCAGGCCTGGTTAATATTTAGATAAGAGACTACTGGGAATACTGAGTACTGTGGGCTTTAAAAAAAAAGATCTTATGATATACAACCCAGGTGGGCAATGAAATTAAGAACCACTTTTCTCAGTCTGTCAAGTAGAAATTACATGTATGTGTCACAAAATGTTTTGTACTGCTGTTTGTTCTTTAAAACAGGATCTCTGAACCTATGAAGCCCTGGTTGGCCTGGAAATAGCTATGTAGACTAGGCTGATCTCAAGATCACAGATCCATCTGCCTCTGCCTCCAAGTGCTGGGATCAAAGACATGACCACCATACTGAGACTGAAAAATGTTTTGTTTTTTAATAAATCTAGTGTACACTTTTAATTTTTAAAAATATTTTAGTGTGCATAGTAAGTTTGTACCACAACATTTGTGAAGATCAAATTTGTGGGAGTCAGTTATTTTCTTCCAGCATACAGGTTCCAGATCAGGAGGCTTGGCAACAAGCATTCTTACTAATATGCTTTCTTAACTTAGAAAATGTCTATGAGTCAAGCAGTACATTTAGGCTGTAATATGAGTGAAGAACCACTTCTTCATTGTTATTAATGTTTTAGTGTTGACTATAATTTGGTAACTTTATGTTGCTTTTTACATATTTTCATGTGTTTGGAATGCATGTATGTCTATGGACCCTATGTGTTCAGTGGCTATGGAGAACAGAAGAGGACACCAGATACCTTCAGACTGGGATTACAGACAGTTGTTGAGACACCATGTTGGTGCTGGTAATCAAACCCCAATCTTCTAATAGACCAGACAGTATTCTTAATCATCTCTCTATCTCCTTTACGTTGCTCTTTTAAGGTTCACAAATATATATCTCCTACCAACCCACCTTAGCCCTCTTAAAATACCATTTTCCTTGGCCAAATTCTATACAGAATGGATTTAGTGGTTTTATTTTACAAAAAATAAGGAAAGGGAAAGGTATCGATCTTTAGTAATAATCATTACAGAACACACATATAAAATCATCACATTGTATCTTGAATACCATCTTTATCAAGTGAATTTGCAAGTTAAACAGGAAAAAACTTGAAGAAAATTTCAATTCATTTTGTGATTAAGCAGTTATGTAGGGACAGTCTTCAGTACCATATTAAAACTACTTTCCACAACTCACAACTTGCATTAGCAATGCATCCTTCCTCCCCTGCTGGTCAGTAACATTTCATTCCACAGAGAAATAGTATCTAAACAAAAACTAATGAAGAACCCCAAATTCTGAGCTATAGAAATAGTCACTAAAAGCTACCCATTTGGACCTGGGAAGATGACTCAGTCGGTAAAGAAACTGACACCCAAGCATCAACCTTAGGTTTTTGATCCCAAAAACCCACATGCAAAGTCTGGTGTGTAGCTGCAACTCAGGCCTTAAAGAAGATGACGGAGATGCTCCTGAAGTTATTGGCCAGACAGCCTACCAAAATTGATGTGTTTCAGGTTTAGTACGAGACACTGGCTCAAAAATTAAGATGGAGAACAATAGAGACGCTAGATGTCAACCACAGGTCTTTATATACACAAGCACCCAGCACTCATGCACATTTGGATAGTGCTTCATATGTGTACCTACACGGAAGCAAATAAATATTTCACAAGGAAACTTTGGGAGTGGATAAGAGGACTCTGTGTATAAAGATCCTATACCAAGTCTCACAATCTAAGTTCAATCTCCAGGACCCAAGGTATAAGAAAAAAAGCAACCAAAAACCCTCCCCCAAGTTGTTATCTGACCTCCACAGGTACAGCATGGTCAAACTTTCATAAATAATGTTAGTAAAGACAGTAATCATGGAATCTGTCATTAGTTGATCATTTGCTAACAGCAGACTTGATTAACTACACAGACCTTCACAGCACCAAGTCAAGGTCCTAATCTCAGATAATAATAGATGGGTTGGTTACTTTACTAAACCTATCTACCCTTTAATTTGCATATCATAAAAATAAAGGCATTATCAGTAACGACTGAGGCCTAAAGTAGTTAGCTACTAACAATATCATTATGAAGCTTTCTATGTGGGCAAATCAGAAATTACATCAATACAAACACATGTGGCTACCTCCATTTTACCTTTGTAGTATTTCAGAAGCAAACCTCACTTGAAATGACTGCTCAACATAAACTGTTGCAAATTTTTAGTACTAAATCAAATAATAAAGTTCAAGATAATTGACATGTATAATGATTTCAGAAGTACAGAATTAATCAAAGACATCATATTATAAACAGAGTAATATATATAATAACCACAGTAGTTTGGTATGTGACTGAAAATATTCCAATCAAAGTCTGTATCAATGCATGGCAATGCACACCTTTAATCCCAGCATTCCAAAGAGAAACAAAGGTGTGTCTCTGAGTCTGAGGCCAGCCTGGTCTACATAGTGAGTTTCAGGCCAGCTAGGGCTAAATGGTAAGACCCTGTCTCTGAAAAAGAAAATAAAGATTCCTTTTTGTTCATTTCCAAACTGGTATGTACTATGCCTTTTAACCTTTTAACTGTTCCTGCACATAACCTTAAGCTGGCTGCTACCAATTATGAACTCATCAACAACTATACCATCTACTTCCCTTCCCACATCGTCTTAAACATTATTGGGTTTTTTGTTGTTGTTGCTGTTTTTCACAATTTTAAATAGTTGCATTTAAATATTATGATAAATTTCATTTTAACATTTTCAAATATGCATATAATATACTTTGATCAATCACATTATCCATTATCCATACTTATATCTATGCTCTTATTACTTTTAAAGAAACCCCAGGTATTGCATTAATAAAAAAAAAATCTTATCTGTAGTGACTGGGATTCAGAGTTAAATTCTCTTGTATGGGCTGGAGATATGGCTAAGCATAAGAAGCTACATGTAGCTCCACAACACACATATACAAAGCTGGATGTGGGGATGCATATGTGTGGCCCAGCATTGGAGGGTATAGAGAGACAGGTAGATCACAGGGCTCACTGATCAGCCAGGCAAGTCTAAATGCCCAGTATCCTGGTTTGGAGAAAGACCATTTCCCAAAAAAATTAGGTAGAGGAGCTTGCCAAATGGCTTGGTGGGTACAAGCACTTTCCTAGCAAGCCTGACCTGAGTGGTCAGACTTCCCTAGAAGTCACAGAAAAGTAGGAGAGAACCGACTCCATGAACGGGTCCTCCAACCTCCACACACTCCATGTGGCATGCACACCTTCCTGAATCATACATACATTTGAAAAGTCATTTTTATTACTAAAATATATTTATAAGGTAAAACTCATTAAGGGAATATACCAAACATCTACTCTCTGGCCTCCAAACATGTATACATGGGTAAATGTATATATAAAACATCTATATCCCACACTTTTATATTAATAAAAGACAACATAAAATATTAGGAATACAACACCAACCTCTGTGGGGGTGTAACTCAGTGATAGAGCAGGAGTTTTGCTTAACTCTATCCCCAGCACCATCCATCCCAAAAAGGGCAGATTCCTCAATGAAATACCTAGGTTCAAATCTACCAGTTTAGAGCTAAAAGGATCATTGCAAATATACACACACAAAAGATACATAGTATATATAACAGCTCTTGCACATAACCATATTGGGTTAGGACCTCTATGGCTCAAATCACTTACTACCTCACAGACATGAAAAGCAACATATTACACACCTGCAGTATTTAGAACTGACCAGTAAACACTGCAAAACAGACTAAACAATTTACATCCTTAAAAAGTGTCATTAAAAAATAATTCCTATATAAAGAACAGGTTTTATCATCTCTTTCCCAAACTGTGTGTGTGTGTGTGTGTGTGTGTGTGTGTGTGTGTGTGTGTGTGTGTAAATGATTCCTTTAGAAAAGTCTCCCTTGCTCAATTCACTGATGACATAATTGTGCTGTCTTCTAGTAGTAAGAGTTGCTAGGTCTCTACAAGGCTGATAACTAATGAAGTGCACCATGATCCGTTAGTGTAGCAGAAATCAACCAAGACTGAGCTGCACAGCTATTCTGAGACTAATGTACTCTGGCCTAAAGCAGACACACATAAAGAACTATGTCACTAGGTTAACCAAGACTGCTCTGACTAAGAGGACTGACAGTTATGCAGGTATGTGTATCTATATGGTCAAAGAAAACAAAAACTTCTTACCTTCTCTTTTTGTTCTGTTTCTCAGATTTTAGTCAGTAATATAGACCATCTCGAAGGCTAAAAATAAGATGTTTTTAAGTAGTACCTCCACACCACAAAGGAAATTAAACCACTAAATTATCATCCCTTTGTTTGGCAAACCGAACAGTTTTCTAGTTGCTAAGGCAACAGCTATTTCACAGTTACCCCATGTTGCTTAAACAATTATTTTTCTAGTCAATTTACCAAATGTCCCCCCCCCCC
>NW_004949100.1:21753521-21794147 GCF_000317375.1 Microtus ochrogaster | reverse complement strand
CTCTCTATTCGGTTCCATGGGAACATTTAAAAAAGCAATTTGAAAATTCACTCCCAGTGGCTAAACCCCCTTCAAAGTGTCAGGGAAGCCATACAAGTACATAAAGGCACTAAGAGTGATCTCTAATGCACCTCCAGGCTGCAGTTCACCACAGAAAGTGTTAGAACAACAGCTAAATCAGTTCTTGAAATGGCTGGGTAAAACACTGATACTGCCAAAAAACATTTAGTTATTAAGATCAATCCTTTAAAACCCAAAACATGCTATGTAACATTTTAGTGAAGTAGTTTCTTGGAAAGAAAGAGGCATTTAAATTGGTTATAGTGCTGATGCAACTGGGAGAATCAGAAAACAAGACTATCAAATTTGATGCTAAAAACAGTAATAAATACACTTAAACATACAGAGTGGCAATAAATCTGTGAAAAGCAACCTATTTGTTATATGACAATCCCAGAGTGGCATTAAAACAATGGAGAGAGAGTTCCAACTGGAATATGAATAAGAATCCATCAGTATGCCATAAGTTAGTACTAAAAAAAAAGTTTAATATATACAACTATTTTAGAGAACATATATAGGAAATAAAACTATACACTCTAACTTAAAATTTTCTCTTGGCCATGTCCCCTCTCTTCTTTTGTGGGACAAAGGACATGGGCTAATAAGTTAAGTTTAGGAAGGCCCAAGGACGGAGAAACAAAAGCTAAGTATACAAGGCTATGAAAAGAAGTCTAACTAAGAGTGACACACTGTATGTGGAGCCTGCTCCTTCATTTCCTGGCCAGACCCAAATAATCACACAAAAATTATATTAATTACAACACTGCTTGGCCAATAGTTTATGCATTTTTTATAGCTAACTCTTACATCTTGAATTAACCCGTTTCTATTTAATCTGTGTGCCGCCACGAAGTTGTGGCCTACTGGGTAAGGTTCTAGAGTTCTGGCATCTGTCTCCTTCAGCAGCTACATGGCAGCAGCTCCATGACCTCTCCTTGACTCCGCCTACTTTCTATATCTCTGTTTGGATTTCCCACCTGGCTTTACTCTACTAAGCATTGGCTGAAACTGCTTCTTTAATAACCAATGGTAATAAATAATATTCCTAGCATGCAGAAGGGAATCCCATACTGACACACAAAGGCACATCCTGGCTATACAGCTGAAGACATGAATGAGGTTGAGTAAGGCTAGGAGATAAGCAAAATGGCTGGAAACTTTGCTACTCTGAGGACAGTCAAAGGTTACAGAGAAGGAAAGAGGGCAGGATGCCCTTCCCCCTCCAACTCTTTCTACTAATGAAGCTGATCCCAGTCGGGAGTGAGAGACCTAGCCCTACCCTCACACAGCTGCAACACACCCAGTCTGGGCAGCACACTAGAGCTGACCCTGTTGTTGGGGCCAAGTGAGCTAGTCATGAGAGTATGAGAACAGGAGAGCTGACCCCATCAACCCCTAATATTCCCCCTACAGCAATCAGGAGAAGGCCCTGGACCTTGTCTGGAGGCCCCAGAGCCCTGTTTCTTGCTGTAGGTTACATTGGGTGAACTAGCTGAGACACTGGTGGAGAGCTCACCTGGGTAGTGATGATGAGAGAAAGCTTGCAAGCTCATCAATCAGTCCAATTACCACACAGGCCCAGAACCAGGGCTGAGTTGGCCTACCCCAGCATCCACCGAATCTATGAACTGCTCAAGCACATGAAGGGGATAAACCTGCAGATCCACAACAGGAGGATCTCCATGACACAGGACAACAGGAAATCCAAGAGTATTCCCAGTGAGAGCCTATTATCTATGGTGTACAGAAACCACAAGCCTAGCGCCAGACCAATGCACACTTGCAAGTAAAGACGAATGGACTAAAGGGTAAACTGTGTGGCTCACCAGGCCATACTACAGCTTTCAAGACAAGATCCTTCTTTTTGGTTGTTATTGTTGTTGTTTCTATTTTTATTTTGTTTGGTTTTGGTTTTTCTTTTAAAGTTGGTTTTGATGGGAGAGGGCTGCAAGAGCAGAGGACAAATATTAGGAAACAAGAAAATAAGTGAGATTGGGATGCATGATATGAAACTGACAAAGAATCAATAAAAATGAAAAAAGAAAAAGGGTAGCAAAGTACTGGATTAAAAGTGGCAGTATAATGGTTTGGGCTCACAGTATACAGAAAGTATATAGAAAGGGGAAGTATAAATTTACATTCACGCAGAGGGGGGAATATATATATACATGTGCACACATGTGTGAGTACACACATATACATTATATTTATTGTATTTCCTAACTCTGTTCACCAAGAAAGCCCAGCAACAAGTAACAGAAAAGTTGGAGCAAAGAGGAACCTAATATATCAATGGCATAAAATCAATTTCTAAAGCATGTACTCCCTTAAAGGGAAACAGGAATCCTTAAGAGACAGGGCTGGTTTCAATGTTGGGAAGAAACACAGCAAGAGTCTGAAACATTTTATAGTAGAAAGTGAAGGGTAGAGACATCTCAAAGAGACACAGAAGCAGTTTGAAGGACTCTTACTAGTCAAATGAGGCAAACTGAGCAGAAAAGTAAGCAATTAATGGTAGGTGTAGGGAGATATAGGTAGTACATACCTGTGATTCCAGTACTTGGAGGGTAGAGGCAAGAGAATCCGGAGTCCATATTTATAGTGAGTTCATAACCAGTCCAAACTAGGTAAGATTATGTATCACATAAATACTTGTTGTCCAACATATCTTTAGGGCTGCACATGTAAGTCAAACCAGTCAACATAAGCTCTACATATCCCATTACAAGTTATTTATATTTATTTTAAAATAAGATGACAATGTTATTAGGAACTCAATAGAAATCTATGGGATCAGGGAGATGGCACAGTCATTAATAATGTGCTGGACAAGAATGAGAACCTGAGTTTGGATTCCCAGCATCCATATTAGAAAAACAAAAACAAGCCCAGCAAAAGCCCAGCAAAATTTTTCAAAGACCTTGAAAGAATGGTACTCAACTTCATTTGGAAAAGCAAAAAACCCAGGATAGCCAAAACAATTCTGTACAATAAAAGAACTTCTGGAGGCATCACAATCCCTGACTTCAAACTCTACTACAGAGCTACAGTACTGAAAACAGCCTGGTACTGGCCTAAGGACAAGACAGGAGGACAATGGAACCAAATAGAAGACCCGGATATCAATCCACACATCTTCGAACACCTGATCTTTGATAAAGAAGAAAAAAAAAACCAATGGAAAAAAGAAAGCATATTTAACAAGTGGTGCTGGCATAACTGGATGTAGAAAAATGAAAAGAGCCTTATTTATCACCATGCACAAAACTCAAGTCCAAATTGATCAAAGACCTCAACATAAAGCCAGCCACACTGAACCTTATAAGAGAAAGTAGGAAGTACACTTGAACGCTTTGGCACAGGGAACCACTTCTTAAATATAACCCCAGCAGCACAGACACTGGGAGAAACAACAAATGGGACCTCCTGAAACTGAAAAGCTTCTGTAAACAAAGGACAAGGTCAACAAGACAAAACGACAGCCTACAGAATGAGAAAAGATCTTCATTAACCCCACATCAGACAGAGATCTGAGCTCCAAAATATAGAAAGAACTCAAGAAATTGGACACCAAAAGATCACATAATCCAATAAAAAAAAAAAATGGAGTACCTAAACAGAGAACTCTCAACAGAGGAATCTAAATGGGTGAAAGACACTTAAGGAAATGTTCAATATCCTTTGTCATCAGAGAAATGCAAATCAAAACAACTCTGAGATTGCATCTAACACCTGTTAAGAATGGCCAAGATCAAAAACACTGATGACAACTTATGCTGGAAAGGTTGTGGGGAAAAGGGAACATTTCTTCATTGCTGGTGGGAGTGCAAGCTGGTACAGCCCCTTTGGATGTCAGTGTGGCAATTTCTCAGAAAATTAGGAAACAACCTTCCTCAAGACCCATTAATACCACTTTTGGATATATATTCAAAGGATGCTCAAGTGTGCCACAAGGACATGTGCTCAACTATGTCCATAGGAGCTTTGTTTGTAATAGCCAGAACCTGGAAACAACCTAAATGCCCCTCGATGGAAGAATGAATTAAAAAAAAAAAAATGTGGTACATTTACTCAATGGAGTACTACACAGCAGAAAAAATGACATCTTGAATTTTGCAGGAAAATAGATAAAACTAGAAAACATTATTTTAGAAAGACAATTATCACATGTACTCACTCATAGGTGGTTTTTAAACATAAAGCAAAGAAAGCCAGCCTACAAACCACAATCCCAGAGAACTTAGACAACAATGAGGACACTAAGAGAGACTTACATAGATATAATCTACATGAAAAGCAGACAGTATAAAAAGACAAGATCTCCTAAGTAAATTGGGAGCATGGGGACCTTGGGGGAGGATTGAAGGAGGGAGGGGAGAGGCAGAGAGGGGAGCAGAGAAAATGTAGAGCTCAATAAATAGCATGGGGGAAAAAAAACAAAAAAGAAAAACAAAAACAAAACCTGAGCATCTATAACTCAGCATCTATTCCAACACTGGAGTAGAGGCAGAGACAAGTAGATGGAGCTCAGGGATCAGCCAGTCCAGCCAATAAATAAACCCTAGGTTCATTTTTGAGAATGCTGTCTCTAAAGAAAAGTTATGGGAGGGTGAAGGATAATTTAGCTTAGCAGATAAAAGCTCTTATTGTACAAGCCTAATAACCTAAGTCGTCAGGAAAAGCTTGTAGTAATATTTTATCTGTATTTTAATAAATAAAACTTGCCTAAAGATCAGAGTGCAAAGCTAAACCCCTAGAAGCAAGGGAGTGGTGGCATACATCTTTAATCCCAGGACTTGGGAGACGGAGGCAGACAGATCTCTGTGAGTTCAATGCTACCCTTAGCTACACAAGATGGACCCAGAAACAGATCCAGATGGTGGTGGCTCGTAAGTGTTTGGGAATCACACACCTTTAATCCTAGCACTTGAAATCCCAGCACTAGGTAGGTAGAGACAGGAGTGACATGGCTGGGTGGAGAAAGCAATATAAAGGGGAAAAGACAGGAATTCAGTTTGGAATCTGAGGTTTGGTGGAAACAGATGCAATCTTTAGATAAGATCAACCCTTCGGTCTGAGTATTAGCAAAGGTAAAAAAAACTCTCTGGTGTCTGGTTGCCTTGCTTTTCTGGTCTTCAGCTTGAACCACAATATCTGTCTCTGGGTTTGTATTATTTGTTTTACAAAGGCTAAACCAGCTCTTGAAAGCTGTCCTCTGATCTCCACATACACCCACAACATGGGATGTCTATCCAAACAACGCCCTGGAATCTAGGCCTCCGTATTTATATGAATGAATGAACAAATTTAAGATGCAAAAAAGAAAAGTGCTCATCTATTCAATACGGTGTTAATAAATGTGACTGAAACAAAGAATCATCCTTTGGCCACAATGACACAGGTGAATAACACAGAAACACATGCCAAGCTGACCAGTGGGAAGTCTGATTAGTAGATTCTAGTACACTCCTAGACTGCATTCCATTCCCAGGGACGGCACATGGGATGCACTAGGAAGAAGCCTTCCAGCCAAGACTGGGTCTACAAATTGAGAAACAGTCCAAACTGAAGTTGTACTTTCTACAGAATAGTATATGGTCACTCAAATTATAAAGAAAATGAAATATGGGGAAAGATAAGGATTCTGAAGAGAAAGACAATATATGTTACTAGATAGAGATGGGCCAGAAAGGAAAATGGATGATTATTAGCGAGTTGGCAGGGCCTGGACAGGATAGCAGTACTGCTGATTTCATCCTCTGGAGTAGAATGCACTGTAGGTAGGAGAGTGTGTCTTCAGGTGAAAATCACACACAAAAGAGAGAGAGAGAAATGAGATACAGAATTGATGATGCTGGATGCCAACAGGCAGATCAGGTGAAGGAGCACATGACTTCCTTGTATTGTAAATATTGGGCATTTCAAATATAAATTTAGATGAATTCACTGAGGTTCTCTACCTGTCATTCTGGGCTCTTTTTTTTTTAAATCGGTATTCCAATTTTTTATTTTTAAAAACCACCTTTCCCTAAGCACAAAAATCTTTTCTACCTACATTTAACTTTCTTCACAACTACAACCACAACTACTAAGTAAATCTTGGACCCATAACTATCAGCCCAAGGGATAATTTCATATTCACAAATATTAAGTGGTATCTGCACATTCTTGAAAACAAATATCTCAAACATTCTAACTGAACATTTCATCAGCTGAGTTGAGCAAGGAATTCTGTGTGCATGTAAAATGTCTCCCACAGTCTCATGTGTCTCAACTCCTGGTTTCTAGCTAGTGACAGTTTTATAAGGCTGTAGGACCTTGAAGAGTTGGAGTTCACTAAATGGATCAATAGGTGGATCTTCAGGTTTTACATCTGGCCTTCCTAGTGTGGACATAATACCACCATCTGCCTCAAGTTCCTGCTCTCACACCTTCCCTGCCTTGATGGACTATATGCCTTCCTACGACCAGAGCCAAAGCAAACCCTTCCTCTCGAGCTGCTTTCACGTGTTTCCGTCACAGCAGTGGGAAAGGTAACTGTGGTGGTATGAAGAAAATGGCCCCCAAAGGAAGTGGCACTATAAGGAGTTATGGCCTTGTTAGAGAGAGTGTGTCACTGTGAAGGTGGGTTTGGAGGTTTCATATATGCTCAAGATACCTATCGCCTAGTATCTCAGACCACTTCCTGTTGCCTGAAAGATGAAACATGCACACCTGAGACATGATGATTCTCTACAATGTTACCTTCTTTGTGTGTGTCTATATATGAATTCGTGTGGAAGCTAAAGGACAGTTTACTGAAACTGGTTCTCCCCTTCCACTGTAGAGTCTAGGGATCAAACTGAAGTCATCAAGCTTACCAGCAAGTGCCTTTATTTGCTGAGCCATCTCACTGGCCCAACATGTCTGTATGTTTACAGGACTATACAATATAAAGTAAAAAGGTCTGAAGAACTAAATTTTAAACTACCAATATGCATGAAATTCAAACAGTATATATTTAACAAGATGGGTGATATACTGCTACAACTTTACACTCATAGTAAAAACACGATACAGACTACTTCAGACTAGATTGCTTTTAATATTGAGCAGTGTCATACACAGGATTCCATTCTCATATTATTTCCTCCATTCAAAAGGCTGCAGACCCTTTGCCACGCGGTTCAGCATTGCAATGGCACACAAGAGCAGACCATTTACTACTAACCTTATCTCTGTTGTTTCATCAAACCCATAACATACGAGTATTGCCAACTTTGACTGTAAAACACAAAATGCAAATGCAGAAACCAAAAAGGTAATTTTTGATATGTTATGTAGAAATAACCTAAGAGCATGTTTACGTTAAAACTTTTTAGGTCTTTCAACTGAAATGGTGGAACTTAAAACAACAAAGAAAATGTGTATTCCTACTGTTTTGTTTTTTTGGGACAGGGATTCGTGTAGTTCAAGCTTGCTTTGAACTTGAAAAGTTAAATAATCACAGGCATGCACTAACACTCCCAACATAAGTATTCACCTTCTGTATCTTTGGAATACAATGTTATTTACATGTGTTAACAGAGTAATTTTCACAAAGAATTTGCAGGCTAGACTGGACAGAATCTCTGTGAAGTCCAGTTTGATACAGCTGTAGAAAGATAACAGGATGTGGAAGAATTAGGATACAACTGTGAAATGGCATGGCTTATGACCCAATCTTATTACCTGACATCCTGATTCTCCTTGTCTTCGTCCCTCAGAAAGGGATGTATGAGAAAACCACTGGCTAACCTTTCTGTTAAGTCATAGAGAGGTATGATGCAAGAATAGTAAGTACCACTCTAATAGCAACTAAGTTCATGAGTAAATAAGCCCATCACCCAAATTAGGATACATTCCTGGATAGGTGCCAAGAAAAAGTACGCATTTTAAAATTTCTATTTGCTGACTTAAATAGGGTCCTAAAGAGGTTGCCAAAGCCTTCAGAGGAAAAATTTTAAGTTTTAAAATATCTAAATGATTGACCTAAACTTTAAAATGATTTACTAAAAACAGTTTCAATTTTACCCAAGAAATTAAATAAGCTTTAAGTCTAGAAACCATTAACTACTCTTTTTTTCAAATGAACTGAATACTAAATAACTTACCTGAATACTGGAAACCATGGTATGTAAGTCTCACTATAACATCAAGCTAGAAATTATGAAGAATGAAAAGAAACACACAATCTTTGCTTTCTGTGCAGGCTCAATCTGTTTTATACTCTATGGCTAAAAATGGACAGAACTTCATTCATAGCACATGCATCAAAAAAACTCTCTGTATTATAGCATGTCATGGGTTAGGTGTCTGCAGCACATGATGGTCAGTGACGTCAAAAACAACAATGGAGTCAGTCAGTGCTGGCGCACACCTTTAGTCCCAGTACTGACGAGGCAGAGACAGGCAAATCTCTGAGTTGGAGGCCAGCCTGGTCTACAGAACAAGTTCCAGGACAGGTTCCAAAGCTACAGTGAAACCTGTCTTGAAAAACCTAAATAAATAAATAATCTATTTTATTTTTTTGAACTGTAATGTCCATATAACATGCAAAAGGCAATAAAAGAAAATTCACAAGCCAGGTGCAGTAGTGCATGCCTTTTTTAATCCTAGCACTCTGAAGGCAAGCAGGTTGCTTTCTAAGAGTCCCAGGCCAGCCTTGTCTACAGACCCAGCTCCAGGCCAACCAAGGTTATGTAACGAGATCCTATCTCAAAAAATCAAAACAACAAAAGAGAAAGTTCATTTAAGTATATTATACAAATTTTTTTAAAGGGTGCTTCTAGAAGATTAAAAAAAAACATAAGTTCAAATGAAATTATCATCACAGGCAAGGAGAACTAATCTTTCTCTCTAGAAAACCAGTGAGACTGCTCTGCTCAAGGCCTGCTTACAGGATTGGCATTAGCTGGCACCTGGAAATTTACAGAAAGCTAGATTTCTAAAGAGCTCCCACCATCAACTGATAAGAAAGGCTCACTATGCCTGACCTACAGGTGCAAACAAAATGGTTATGCTCGGCACCTGTTTTCAGTCTCAGACTCTGGAACTATGTATATACATGCCAGTCATGGGGTATTTTATTTCTGTGATGGTCACCAAGCCCTGCAAGCAGCCACTAACAAGCTTCCCAGTTTCATTGTCACATAGGAACACTGTCACAGTTTCTTGGAGAATTAGATGTGACTTTTGCGACTGTACTGGGAGAAACTGTACCTGGTTTTCCCCCAAACTTCACCCCATTGATATTCTCCTTTTGCTGATTCTGCTTTCCATCTTTCTGTTGTAAGAAGTCATGGAGGGTTGTAAAAACAATTATCACAAAGAATCAGGCCTGTATGTTCTCACAGCAAATTACCAAACTTGAGAGTGGTGATGGAAATCCCCAATAGATTTGCTTTCTTGCACTATTAATGAGGGAAAACATTGTCAATACCATTAAGTCTACCATGTTCACATTACACTTATTTGATCCAGCAGCAAAAACATTTCACTATTATTTTATTCCCATTATCTTAATTTTGCAACATATCCAGTAAACAGAAATTCAATCTCATGCAAAATTCTTAACCAGTGGAAAGCAGGTCAAACTTACAAGCCATTAGGGGAAACTGTTATGTTGTAATCAACAGAGGACTACTTTCTAGGCAGGATCAAACAACAGAAGACCAATCACTAAAATCTGGCTACCTGAAAAACATAAAACTTAACAATATTGGGAACGAATCTCAAAGAAAGTCATCATTTCCCACACCTCTAAGTTATATGTAACTTCTGTTATTTTATACAGTAGACATAATGACACAAATGAAGGCAAAGTTTCAAATGAAGCCCTAAATTATATCACAGACTCTACAGCTCCCAAAGACTGGCTTGCCACCAGACTGATTTTCCACAGGTCAACCTTATTAAGCAGGTTGCCAGGAATGCAAGTGAGAACAGCTTACTCCTCCATGCTCTGATGACTCTCTTGTGGTGAGGGATACTCTGAAGAAATGCAAGGGAGCTTGGAAATTTTACTTTTGGAAAAACTACTCTTTACACCATTTAATCTTTTTTTTTGGGGGGGGGGTCCAACACAAGGTTTCTCTGTCGCTTTAGAGCTTGTCCTGAAACTAGCTCTTGTAGACCAGTCTGGCCTCGAACTCACAGAGATTCGCCTGCCTCTACCTCCTGAGCACCAGGATTAAAGGTGTGCGCTACCACTACCCGGCTCTTTACGCAATTTAAAAGACCGAGGAAATGTTGGAAAACAAAAGAATATAAAAATTAAAATAAAATTAGCATAGTGTTTATTAATAACAGTATTACTAATGATGGAATACTTTTCAGCCTTAAAATCACCACTAAAACTTTCTAATCTATGTAAACTACTAGGCCAAGGGTACTTTTTTTTTTGAAGAGATGAGGTCTCACTATGGAACTCACTGTAGACCAGGCTGGCCTCAAATTCAGATTCTCCTGCTTTTGCCTCCCAAATCCTGGGATTAAAGGGATGAGCCATTTACACTGGGCTTAGGCTAGGAATATTTATGATTTATAAGAATGTGATATGAAATAAGACAATAAAATTTTGTGGCACACTGAAATTAAAATAATCAAAAGGAAGGGACTGGGAATAGGGCATTGTGGGCAAAGTGCTAAACGTACAACATGAAGACCTGATTTTGAATCACCAACACCTATGAAAAAAGCCAGGCACAGCAGCATGTGCCTGTAACTCTAATACTTTGGTAACTGGGGGCAGAGGTGGATTCCTGGAGCCCACTAGCCAGTCAATAAAGTTAAATTAGTTCAGTCAAAACTGTCTCAAAAAATAAGGTGGGAAGCAAGTGACAAATACATCCAAAATCAACCTTTGGTCTTCACACACATATATATACACCACATACACGCACACAACAATCAACTACGTAACTAACAACGTCTTTTGAAGGGACCCAGAAAATCCAGTATTTATTGGTCTGTCTTTAGCACTATGATATTATGTAACTGTTTTCAGCCCTGACTTTGTTTGCTTGTATTCTCAAAAGCTAAAGCTTTAGTCCTTCTAATAAACCAAGCTGTTTCTCTTTGTCGGCATTTAATTAATTTATTTATTTATGTGGAAGTGTGCATGGAGGTCAGAGGACAATGTGACCTCTGATTTGGGATTTGGTTTTCTTTTCATTTGGTCATGCAGACTGAACTCAAGGTCATCAAGCATGGTAGTAAGTGCCTTTACCCTCAGAGTCATCATGACAGCCTAAACCCAAGATCTTACTTTTACTTAGAACCGTACTGCTTATCCCTCAGGCAGTGCTGACTATCTGTAACTCAGAGAAGGTAAATAATATTTGTCCGCTACAGTCTAGTCAAGGACTTTTAATAGACTAGGGGAAGTCTATGCTAATTTAGTCAATGAAATAACTTTGTATAGATGTGTCAAATTTTGGAAACTCAAGAGGGTATAATAACATTAATGAAAATAGTCCTCACTGTCCTGGAACTTATTCTGTAGATCACACTGGTCTCAAACTCAGAGATCCACCTGCCTTTGCTTCCTGAGTGCTGGGACTAAAAAGGCGTGAGCGATCACATCTGACTATAAATAGAGGGAATTTTAATCTGGAACCACAAAGCTGTTTCTGGGAGTCTCAAAAGCTACAACCAGATGACTTTCAAAGACTGTGAGTAAAGCCTGTGTTCTCAACACACCTCCAAAGGATTTATTTTTTTTTTAATTTATTTATTATGTATACAACTTTCTGCCTCCATGTATACCCAAATGCCAGAGGAGGGCGCTAGATCTCAGTACAGATGGTTTGGAGCCACCATGTGGTTGCTGGGAATTGAACTCAGGACCTCTGGAAGAGCAGACGGCGCTCTTAACCACTGAGCCATCTCTCCAGCCCCCTCCAAAGGATTTAAAAACTCATAGTGCACCATAGTTTTTCATAAAGTTATCTAATTAAAGCTGAAAAACAGTATTATGAAACATCCAATTTTAATGATGTGTAACTGTAATCCCGTCATTTGGGAGCCTGGGGCAGGAGGAGTCCCTTTCAGAAGCTAGCCTGTATACATAGTAAGATCTTGTCTCAAATAAATACATACATTAAGAGAGAGAGTCTACACCATGATGAATGGGACTGAGGGTATATAGCTAAGTAGCAGAGTGTTGGCCTAATATATACAAGGTCCTGGGTCTGATGACTACACTGTAAGCAAGCAAAAGGGAGGTAGGGAGACCCAGACAACTACGTATGATCAGCTATCATAAATAAAAATTAAGTCACTTAATTCTAAGATTAAAAAAACTGTCTAGCTGGAAGTAGTGGTGCATGCCCAGCACTAGAGAAGCAAAGGCAGGTGGATTGGTGAGTTCAAGGGCAGCCTGATCCACATACTGAGTTCTGAGTTCCAGAACAGCCAGGGCTACACAGAGAAACTTTGTTTGGGGGGGGGGGGGTGACGGCAGTGTCTAGTTTGGAAAACGATGAACATAATTTGGAAAGTTAAATCTATGTCTTGGAACATCAGCCTGAAAAAAACTCAATAATGGACAGAGGTTACAGAAACGAAACTACTATCTAAAGTTACTACAATTTCAACTGTGAGCAACTATAATTCCATCTGCTTTCTAATGGCATTCAATGTGTTCAAAACCCAGCAAAAACTTGAATTCTAAAATGTGATATATAGACTAGAACTATTTGCTGATGTCTAGTAACCATCTGGTGGACTTGGAAATCTTACAATGGACTTTTAAATCAGAATCTTAAAAAAGTTCATGGAAGCATAAATTAAAATTTAAATGAAAACAGACAAAATAAAGTTTAATTTCTTTAGTTATACATAGACTATGGAGATTTGCTAATCTGCAAACCAGTATTATCACTTTAAAAATATACTACTGAACATTGTGAAATCTGGTAAATATTTTCCATCAAAAAACTAAAAAGCAAGAGCACAGGTGGTTTCTAGTCTGCAGGAGCAACGGTCTTTTCTGGGTAAATTGAAAGTTCAATACCTGTTGATAGCAGAAAAGGCAATAGGGGATGTGGGGACAGGGGTCCTAGGAGGCAAGGTTCTACTGGAATGTGACACATTGGCATCTCATCACTGAGACAGAAGGGAGCTTGGGACCAGCAAAATCTGTTCCTAGAACTGCCTTTTTTGGCTGCACCTCTTCCTGTATTTCACAGAGGTTAGAGCCAAAGGGCCAGGCTCTAGTCCAGCGCTATCTCTGGTACTAATGTCCCATCAGCCTCTCTTTGAACCCAACAATAGCTCTGTAGGTCCTGACACTTCAGCACTGTTAGCAAACATAACCCAACCTCATGCTTTGTCTCCTGGCTATCCATTCTACTTGGGGCAATGGAACTTGGAGCTATTCAATGTTAGCCCTGTACAAAAAGGACCCTGTTGCCTGGAAAAGGGTGTTGCTAGCAAGGCCAATAGAAAGGATTCTGTAAGCACCTCAAGCCTGGCTTCAAGGTAATCCATTTTCTGGATCCTTTCTACACAATCAAGGTGTCTAGCCTGTCCCCTTTCCTTTTCATTCCAGGCAGTGATCCCCTGGAGAGGGAATGGCTAGCACTGGCAGCTAGGCCATTCCTGCATTGTCATGCCCTATGCTCAGTGGCTAGCAACTGAAGGCAACATACTGAAAAGACTCACTGGCCTAGATGCATATGCTCAAATGACCAAGTGACCCTCTCTCCCCATATTGCTAGCACTCTCTTTCCACTCCCACTTTCATATGCACTTATGCAGACTAGACCTCAGGGCACTTTCTCATAGGTCCCTCTGTCCTCCGTTCTTACCACCTTACCTCGATCCTCTACCCACCTATAAGCCTCCCTAACTCTCACTTTTTAAAGATTTATTTATTCATTTATTTTGTATGCAGTGCTCTATCTGCATGTATGCCTGCAGGCCAGAAGAGGGCACCAGATTGCATTACAGATGGTTGTGAGCCACCATGTGGTGCTGGGAATTGAACTCAGGACCTCGAGAAGAACTACCAGTGCTCTTAACCACTAAGCCATCTCTCCAGCCCTAAGTCTCACTTCTTCTTCACCCTTTGCAGAAGGACAAAGTTCTTGTCACCACTTACCTGCTACTCCTCACCCATACCTGCCCCAATGTCAGCAGCTCATCAGCTTCAGAGCGTATATGCCCAGCCTGCAAAGCTGCAGAACATGATGCTAGAACAGTAACAATGCTGTGTGTGCCTATCAACTGCTGCATAGCAGTGTGGCTACCTGCTTAAGAGAACTACTACAAAACCTGAATGTGCCAGATTGCTGTGCTTTATGCTTACAGCTGAGGATGTAAGCTCTTGGTTTCCTGCTCCAGCAGTCATGCCTCCCCAACATGATGGACTCATGATGGGGCCATAAACCAAAACAAAAACTCTTCCCTCTATAAATTGCCTTGATCATGGTATTTTATCACAGCAACAGAAGAGTGGTTAATACAGAGGAGAAAGATACACACATTAAAGCTAAATGAGCCTTTTTTACCAAGATAGCACCTGCAAGGAATGGATGAGCATACAAATACAAGGCCCAAAGCTGCACTAAAGATACCAAGCGAAGAAGGCTGAAAGGTATTCACAGTCCATCCACACATGCCCATCTTCAGGCAGTCCAAGATACTAAGGCTCTATCTAGAGCAGTGGTTCTCAACCTTCCTAATGTTGTAACCCTTTAATACAGTTCTTCATGTTGTAGTGACCCCCAACCATAAAATTATTTTCATTGCCACTTCCTAACTGTAATTTTGCTACTGTTATGATTCATAATGTAAATATCTGATATGCAGAATATCTGATATGTGACCCCTGGGAAAAGGGTTATTTGACATCCACCCCCAGGGGTTGTGACCCACAGGTTAAGAAACACTGCTCTACAGATAACCCAAAGGTTCCTGGTACAAGTGCTCAGGTACTGGACCACTATGCCACCAAACTCCCCTTGACCAATTGACCCAGAGAGGAAGTAGATAGAAGACAACAAATCTGTTTCACTGTGGGTGTCCATGTCAATATCACCAGACAAAATAGGCTACAAAAATAGGCTCTGACATTGACATGATACATGTCAACACCCTGATCAAGCACTAAGGGTGAGAAGGCACATACATGGTCCACTGGCTCCTGATCTGGATGCCTTTGTATACTGTCAACCAAAGTAGGGTCATCTAAACTGAGCACAGTCTTCTAGATCCAAATCTATTTTCACTATAAATAAATTAAAACTGTAGGTCCAGCAAAATGGTTTAGCAAATAGGTAACTGCTGCTACTCCTGACTATGAGCCCCAGAACCCAAACAGTGGGGAGAACCAATCAAAACTATTCTTCAGCTCAAGAATGTACATGTGTGAGCTCATACAGGTACACACACACACAAATGTCATAAAAAAAAAACTTTTATGCAAACTAAAAATATCAGTATGAAGTCAGTACATATTCATGATTCTAAGTTTTGTTTTGTTTTGACAAGGTCTAGCCCAAACTACTGATCTCTTTCTTCAGCCTCCTGAGTGCTGGGATTATAGCAATGTATTCTAAATTTTCTTTTTGAAATTTATTAAAGCAATGAGCAATCCAACAGCAATAAACATCCCTGACAACTGACTGTGATCACTAAGGCCCATTTCCCATTTGAGGAAACCAGAGCTCTTTATAAAGAAATAGCTGATTCTGGGGCTAGGGCAGGAAATGCACACAGGATTAACCTGAGAAAATGAAGTTATTCTCATCAAGAACAGAGGACTCCATCTGGACACAGACAGACAACAGACAATATCTAAAGCACAACTGTAGCCAGGTGAACGATGACACCTGCCATTCCAACACCTCAGAAGCAGAGGCAGAAGGAGTCAAGAATTCAAGAGCAGCCTTGCTTACACAGTGAGTTAGAGACCAGTCTAGGTTACATGAGATCTTGCTTTGGGGGGGTGAGGGAGGGCATGCTGAAGAGATGGCTCAGTGGTTAACAGCACTGACTACTCTTCCAGAGGACCTAGGTTCAATTCCCAATATCCACATGACAGCTCATCTGCAATTCCAATCCTAGGGGATTTGATAAACACAGGGAAAATATCTATCACATAAAAAAAATATTAATAAATAAGAAAGAAATCAGGAGCTGGACATGGTTCAGCAGTTAAGAGCATTTATTTCTTTTTCTTTTTTTTTTTTTTTTTTTTTTTTAATTTTTCTAGACAGGGTTTCTCTGTAGCTTTTGGTTCCTGTCCTGGCACTAGCTCTTTCTAGACCAGGCTGGCCTCGAACTCACAGAGATCCGACTGCCTCTCCTCCTGAGTGCTGGGATTAAAGGCGTGCGCCACCACCGCCCGGCTAGAGCATTTATTTCTCTTGCAGATTGCCTGAATTCGGTTTCCAGCACTCAAACGAGGTGGCTCACATCCATCACCTTGAACTGCAGCTCCAGGGGACTCTGATGCCCCCTCTTCTGTACTCCGCAGGCACCTGCACTTTGTGCACATACCCTCACATAGACACATACACGTACATACAATTAAATAATAAGATTTTCAGATAATTTAAATTTTTAAAAAGAAACTAAATTTTATTTTTTAAAAAAGGAAGCTGGGTGGTGGTAGCACATGCCTTTAATCCCAGCACTCGGGAGGCAGAGGTAGGCAGATCTCTGTGAGATCGAGACCAGCCTGGTCTACAGAGCGAGTTCCAGGACAGTCTCCAAGACTACACAGAGAAACCCTGTCTCAAAAAACAGGGGAGGGAAAAAAGAGGAAAGAAAGAAAGCAAAATGAAAGGAACAGAGAACAACTACATTGGTTTTTAAAGCCCATCAAATAAAGATCCATGACACTTTAAGAAACAATTGGTCCCAACAGGCAGTCACCAGAGCACCAACTAATTACCCCCAAACCTAGCAAAACAAAGAAGGTAAATAGATGTAAGATGTTTTCTTTGTACAAGGATTTGAACTAATAAATGTCAGTAAGATATAATGAGAAAATCGTCTTTTATGTTAGGCAAAGAACTCTACCACTGAGATGTTCTCTCCAAAAGAACAGCACCTTTTATCGTTCTTGGGGTACGGTCAAAGCAGCACTGCGGCTCCTAACATCTGTGAGTGAAAGCTATTAGAAAGGCTGTTAGTACCTGACCAGGCCTGGGTGGAAATAAAGAGTTGAGTATAAAAAAAAAAAAAAAAAAAAAAAAAACTGAACAACCTAATGATGATACCAACAGGAAGAACACAGAGCTTGCCATGCTAATGCTGACCAAAGGCTTCAGAACTAATGGCCTGAATACAGGAAGTACAGGGGTTAAACAAAGCTACACAACCAGCCAAACAGAACACGCACAGGTGAAGGGAAAGGAGAAAATAGACTACACTTGTGTAGACAGTTCTTGCATGTGTGAAAATTTCTGACTCCTGCATTAAAAAAACGAATTGTAAAGACAACTTTTGAGACAAAGCAAATGTGAACAACATTCTGGCTAGAGTATGTTAAGGAATTTAAGAACTTGTTAACACTAACACAACTGTGGCTATAATTTTTAAAAGTCCAAATGTGCTAGTAGATATATTAAGAGTTGAATTAGTATCTAGGATTCCTTTAAAATGTCACATAGTGGAGGGGGCAGTAGAACAAAATAAATACATGCCAAAATGTAAATTATGTGAAATCAATCTTTTGTTTCTACAAATTTCTATTATCTTAGTTTTTTTCAGCAGTATGTACATGTATTTCTAAATGCCTAATTTTAAAAGTCTCTAGAATATTTACTCTAGTCTCTAGAGTATTTACTCTATCTTTCATTTTCCAAAACTAAAAATCCCTACTTCAATACATTTATGATTACCTGCTTTATAAACAAATACCGCCTAGCCAGGCAGTAGAGGTGCACACTTTTAATTGCAGCACTTAGGAGGCAGAGGCAGGTGGATCTCAGTGAGTTTGAGGCCAACCTGATCTACAAACCAAGTTCCAGGACAACCAGGACTGTTACACAAAGAAACCCTATCTGGAAAAACAAACAAACAAAAACAACAACAAAAAGATACTGCCGCTTCTCTTCGCCTTTCCTTCGCCATCGTGCGCCACCTGCCTGCCTAGCCTTCTCGCCATGTCTTCTCACAAGACTTTCAGAATCAAGCGGTTCCTGGCTAAGAAACAAAAGCAAAATCGTCCTATTCCCCAGTGGATTCGGATGAAAACTGGCAACAAAATCAGGTACAACTCCAAGAGAAGACACTGGAGGAGAACGAAGCTGGGCCTGTAAGGAGTCAACAATGAATGGCAAAACAATTAATGATGAATCGTGATCCTTGATGAGTGTTCAACTACAAGATGAAGTTCAACATTTTCAATCTGGAGACTTGATTATGTTTAAGTTGGGAGTGGTTTGCCAGTAATAAAATGTAGAACCTTTTGGAAAAAAAAAAAAAGATACTGCCTATACACAGCTAAGATCCGTCAGGCAGAAAGTTGATCTGATAATGTGCTACTTCATCCTGCTTTAGTGAGATCTGAGACTGTCACTGTTTTTAAGACCCTGCAGCTGTCTCATCAACACCTAATCACAGTTAATACTACAATCCAAACAATTTACACTGTGACTTCAGGGGTAACCAGTCATATATAATGTTTGCCATAAAAGCTGGCCTCAACCTATATGCACACACTGCTGTCCTGTCCTGGAACTCAGGGTGTAGCTCACACTGTTTGTCCAGTTCAAGCCCCAACACAGCAAAACAAAAGAAATACCAAAACTCTGCCATCCTGTGGGTCTTTCTAGAGTCTTTTAAGCAGCGGTTCTTAAACTGTGGGTCACAATCTCTTTGGGGGTCAAATGACCCTTTCACAGGGGTCACCTAAGACTATTGGAAAATACAAATATTTACATTATGATTCATAACAGTTGCAAAACTACAGCTATGAAACAGCAACAAAAGTTATAACATGAGGAACTATATTAAAGGGTCACAGCATTAGAAAAGCTGAGAATCACTGCTAGCATATGAACCTAATACTGTAGTAAGGGAACTGCAGGCCTCTTCTCACAGCCTGGCTCCTGGCCACCTGGCCAGCTTATACCCCGAAATAACAACACACAAATTGTATTCATTTAAACACTGCCTGGCCCATTTGCTCTAGCTTCTTACTGGCTAATTCTTACATCTTGATTTCCCATTTCTATTAATGTGTGTAGCACCCCAAGGTGCGCTTACCGGGAAGATTCTAGCCTACATCCATCCTGGGTTGGAGCTTCACGGTGTCTGTCCCAGAGAGCAGAGCTAAGGCATATAAGCTCACTTCCTCTTCCTCCCAGCATTCTGTTCTGTTTACTCCACCCACCTAAAGGCTGGCCTATCAAATGGGCCAAGGCAGTTTCTTTATTAGCCAATGACCTTCCTCCATCATAATACTGCTAGCATATTAACCTAATACAAGTAAATGACCAAAGATTTTTCTATAACTTTATCTGAATTTTTAAAATCCGAAGAAGTTTCAGATTTTAAAAGTCCAACATGTTAAAAATTAAGAGTGCACATACCCCTGCACTCTCAGAGACAAGTACTTTGCTACTGGAGCTTACAGTACCATTTGAGGAAATGTAAAGTCTAGCACTAGTTGAAAAGGCCAAAGTTTTCTGGGACGGCAGGAAAATGAACACTAGTTCCTTCACTGATCAGGAAGTTAGTCTACTCTGGAGTCGGAATTCAAAATTCTTCTCCAGTTGTGGCAGATACCAACAGTACTTACTATCTTGCAAAATTCTAAAGCTACATTTACAAATTACCAAAAGAATCTTCAACGTCCCTGACAGTGTCCGACTGTAGAACACAAACCTCCCCCAGGCTAAGGATGGAGCTCAGTGAGAGGCATGTGCTGTGACACACAAGGTTCCAGCTTTAATCCTCAGCATGGAGAAGGAGAGAACTAGACTCTAAAAAGCACGTGTGGCATTACTTTTTATTGACTCAAGAAGGAATTTCAACACTGAGTCCCTTCCTTAAATATTTAAGTGGATTGCTGAAACACTGGTCCTCATACCACATCACTCTACTCCAGCAACCCTACAAAAGAAACAACTACCACTTTCATTCCACCCAGCAACCAACAGGCAGGCAGTGTGGTTGCTAAGATGACAAGCTCTGGTGCCAGGATGAGTTCAAATTCCTGTTCTCTGGGCCTCATTCTCCCATCTGTAAACCTACCCTTGTAGTACAGTCATGAAAATCAGCTTTGCTTTGAAGACATGAACACTTAGTGACATTTGACCATCATTTTTTATAACCACTACTATCTCTCACATTATACCTTATTAGAGATATAAAGGATTAGAATAATTTTTAAGAAATTACTCTGTGATAAATAACCTCCATCCCACTAAATCCTTTTAAAAGTAAGGTAAACAAGGTTCTATGACACTTCTTCAAAATATATTCAGATGTTTCCTTTACAGCATTTCATCTTATTTGTACAGACTACAGAGCATATTTTAGTCTCTAGGATTTTGTTTCAATTTAAACACAATTAAGACAATGTGCTAGACTTTTCTCACTGCCACAGAAATAATTAAAAGGAGGAAAGATTTCTTTTGCTGCATAGTTTCAGAGGTTTCATTGCACAGTCTCTGGTGCCTATGGTGGTCAGAAGAGAGAGTGCCGGACTCCCTGTAACTGGTTCATGGTTGTTGTGAACCACATGAATACTAGGAACCTCTGTAAGAGCAGCAAGTGTTTTTTACTGTTAAACCATCTCTCTAGCCCCAATACAGTTGTACTTTTAGCAAGACATATGACAAGAAAATATAGTTATATTTTTAATTATGTAAAATTTTACCTATATTTTACAATGAAACCAATAAAATAACTAAAATTTACTTTAAAAAATAAGGGGGCATTAGCACTGGTGGTACTGGTTTTCCAAAAAGAAAAAGAAAAAAATTCTCTGTACATCAATAAACACAGTTTTCCAGGCATAGTAAATACAACACATCTGCAGTCCCAATATTTGGGACATAAGGCAGAAGGACAGATTACTGTAAGTTTGAGATGAACTGTTCTACATACAGTCCAAGTGCCAGGCCAGCCAGGAATACACAACAAGATCCTGTGTTCCTACATATACTTCTCCCACCTACCCCACAAAAAAAAACCAAAACTGGAAATATGGCTCAGCAGCCATTACTCACTCCAGTTCTAGGGTATCCACTGTCCTCTCTGGCCTTCACAAGCACTAGATAACGCATGTGGTACTCAGACATATGCAGGAAGGCAAAAACCCTTAGATACATTAAAAAAAAAATCTTAAAGGCCAAAAACCTTTAAACTATTTGTTGCATTTATCTATCTATCTATCTATCTATCTATCTATCTATCTATCTATCTATCTATCTATCTATCTATTTGAGGGTGGGCTTGCCACAGTACTATGGAAGTTTCAGGCATGGGTTCTCTCCTTTCACCTGATTGGACCCAGGGATGGAAAGCAGGTCATCAAGACTTGCCAGTCCACAAGCAAAAACCAGCTCTCTTTTTCTACAAGATTACCTAGCCAAGGCTGATACAGAAATGCACGGAATGTATTCTAGAGCAGTGTGCTTCAACTGTTAAACTGAAGATACACAGAAGATTTCTGCCTGCTCCTAAGATTCCTATTAGAAGGGCTAGCAGTCATCCTCACCACATGTTCCTTCACTGCAAATCTTGTCTTCCATTACCACTGTTTGGTAAGCTAAAAGACCAAATCAAAAAGATGACTCAAATAAAAGGCTAAGTGCAGTGGCTCACACTTGTAAATCCAGTATATGAAAGTAGCGGTAGGAAGATGAATCCAAGCTTATCTGCAACTACGCTGTAAGTTTGAGGCCAGCCTGAGGTTCATTAAGACCCTATCTCATGGTGGTTCACACAGAAACTCACAACCAGACAAAGCATCAGGAGTGCTCAACCACAAAATGAACTCTGTATCACATCCCCTCCCCAAGGCTCAGGGATTATCTCAGAAGAGAAGACAAGAAAGGAAAACAAGAAGAGGAGCAAAACAGTACCTTCTGGAGATAATAAAACCATTTATGCTTATAGGTTCACAGGAGCTATGACTCATTGCACAGGACCTGCACAAGAGCAAGCCAGTCAGCATTCCAGAATGGAGTGAACAGGGGGTTCATAAGCCCCCACCCCTAGGTGGGGACACTCAATGGCTGCTGCGGGAGGAGGGCCATTTCTCTTTAAAGGTGTGGCTCCTGGTAGGTCAATCATACTCCGGTGGATGGTCCCTCATCCAGTATCCGGTCAACACAAATGAGTTCATGGGTTGTTTTAAAAAGGAATGAAGTCAAGTAAAATGAAGAGTTCTTACCTTCATTTCTGGGAGGAGCTAGGGTGAGGAATGAGGGTGGTGAATAAAATCAAAGTGAATTGTATGATTATCTCAAGGGATAAAAAAAAAAACAGTTTGCCAGGCAGTGGTGGTGCATGCCTTTAATTCCAGCACTCAAGAGGCAGAGGCAGGCAGATCTCTGTGAGTTTAAAAACCCAGACTTTAGAGGACTCAAAGGAAAAGTAAACATCAGCTAGAAAGTCTCACTCTTTAGGATGCATCTAAATCCCGCACACCTTGTTCTGTTTCCTATAACCAAGCTTAATGAGCTCCAGGTACACAGTTTGGACTTAATCAAGACACGAGCTACTTTGGAAACTAAGTTCAACCGCAGTTGAAGTTAAGATCAACCAAAAAGCACCTGTTTATTTCAGGTATCGTCTATGGATAGCTGGTCTGCACCAGCACATTATCTTCATCAAATTCCAATGTGGTAAAGTAGAAAGTAATCCCATTTTACAAAGAGGGTTAAAAGGCTGAATCATTTTGGTAAGCTAAGGAAGCTGAGGTATGCAGAATAATTAGACTTCACTAGCAGCAACTGCAAAATCACTTCACAAGGCTGTTAAGACTCCATACACATTATAGGTCCTGAAAGACTGTTCACCTCCTAGAAGCACTAGACATTCAAATCAACTAACAAATGCCAAACACCACTCAAGTCATGCCTTCATAGTAGTCCCTGTATGTTATTTGGTAAAAAAGAAAATGACATGCTGAATGCAAATAAAACCTTGCTGAAGTCATTAAAAAGAATGACAGATCTGGAAGCAAGTGGATCTCTCTGAGTTTGAGGCCAGCCTGGTCTACAAAGTGAGTTCCAGGACAGCCAGGGCTGTTTCTCAGAGAAACTCTTATCTCAGAAAAACAAAACAAAAAAAAAAAAAACAAGAGAAATCTGAATGAGGCTGCCTGTGATGTTACACAGACACATGGAAGATAGAGGTAAGTTATCAATCATCCTTGGCTACAAAGGGAGTTTGAGTTATACAAGACCTGAGTTATACAAGTCTTTGTCTCAAAATAACAGAAGACCAGTTAGGAAGCTTCAGAAGGTAAAAGCACTTACCACGTGAGTAAAAGCACTTACCCTGGAAATCACACAGTGGAAGAGAGGAAAAGACTCTGCAAAGTTGTTCTCTGACCTCGATATACTCTTCCCACACACACATACAAACATAATAAGCAAACTAACTAGAAAGCGTGTTGTAGTCAGAAACTATTCACCTCTTCACAGTAAATATATGTCCCCTTTCTCCTAAGTCAGGCGGCACTGCTCCAGCACAGCCTGGACCAGAGTTCAAGCGGGGAAGAGGGATAAAAGGGGGTGGAGAGGAGTAGAGCACAATCCTTCCACCACACTGTCTTGTAGAATTTAAACCATAAAAACAAAACCAAATAGTCAAATTTGGTGGCTCATGTCTTTAATCCCAGCACTCAGAAGGCAGAGGCAAATGAATCTCTGAGTTCAAGACCAGCCTGGTCTACAGAGTGTGTTCCAGGACAACCAGAGCTACACAGAGAAACCCTGTCTTTAAAAACTATATGCTATGTAGTAACCACTATTATTACATTTAGTCGCTCCCAACAAGCCCTTAGGATGATTACTATAACTAACTTCACATGTGGATGCTAGCTATCTCAGAAACTGTATACAACATGGTAAACAGAAGTTACAACTTAATCCCAAAAAGTCCTAATAATTCCTCACTATACTAGTTTACAGAGCAGTTCATGCTCCCAACAGACTAGCACAGCTACCACATGTACTGGCCTCTCTGAACCTCATCAAGCACTCTGTAAAGTAGTTTCAATGTATTTTTCACTAAATATATCTACAACTTTGTTGAACAGTGATTTTTTTATCCCCATTTTGCAAAAAAAAAATATGAATTAATTTACCTTCAACTCAAAAAACTGTACCTAAATTTCAGCAATCAATAAAGGATAGAAAGATTTCTCTGTGTCCTAGCTATATACCTTTAATGACTAACACCACTAACTGGGCGGTTTTTAAAAGTCATCTTACCTATCAGTTTAAGTAAATCTTTTTCTCTGTACATCTTTGCTGAAAGGTTCAATAGCTCCAAATGTTCATTTCTGCTACAGAAGTGATTACATTTTCTCTTTTATTTTTTTTCCAAAAGAAAAATTTATTATGTACATTGCAGGAAAGCAGTCAGCTGGGCAGAAGCTAGAGTACCGTTAAGAGCCAAAAGCATTATTTTCAATGAAGCTTATTAAGTAGTCATCAATGGCTAAAAGAAATAGTGTTCTGGGGGGCTGGAGAGATGGCTCAGTGGTTACGAGCATTGCCTGCTCTTCCAAAGGTCCTGAGTTCAGTTCCCGGCAACCACATGGTGGCTCACAACCATCTGTAAAGAGGTCTAGTGCCCTCTTCTGGCCTGCAGACATTCACACAGACAGAATATTGTATACATAATAAATAAATAAATATAAAAAAAAAGAAACAACTGAGGGAATATAAAAAAAAAAAAGAAATAGTGTTCTGAAGTCAAATGTTTCCAAACCTGGGCCAACAGGTACAGCTTAGTGGTAGAGTACCTGTATGCACAAGACCTTGGGCCTAGAGGTACAGCTTAGTGGTAACCTGTATGCACAAGACCTTGGGTTTGACCTGCCACCACAGCACTCTGTTGCGTTTGTTTACCTAAGTTATTCTATTACAGATAAAAACTCAGAAGTCAGATATTGGGGTGAAAATCTGATAGATCAAAGAAGTGGTGGAGGAGAAACCAGCTGACCTACTCACCACACTTCCCAGACCAAAGAGACTTTGATATTTCTTTTTCTTTTTCTTTTTTTTTTTTTTTTTGAGATATTTCTAAGTCCCTTCATACTCCTTCCTGGGTGTCTTCTCTATGTGCATTCCTGGGTTCTCTATGGCTAATTCTAGTCAGCTAGTCTCTGGCTCCACTTCATGACTCAAGTATAACTTTATTAACACAATCTCGGGGTATCAGTGAGATCAAATATCCTGAAACAGTACTCATTCCATACACACACACACACACAGACACACACAAAGAATATTAAACTTTGGATACAAATTACAGACGTGGGACAGGGATATGTCCCAGTGGGTAATAGTACTAGCCATTCAAGCCAGGTAACCTGAGGTCATTTTCCACAACCCGCATAACAAGTGGATGTGGGAGTACATTTGTAATTCCAGCACTCCTGTGGCAAGATGGGAGGCAGAGAAGGGAGAAACAAGAGAGGCCCTCTTCAACAAGACGGAGCACCGAGTTGTTCTCTGACTTCCCTAATGTGCAGTGTGTGTGCACTTACCCACATACACATTAAACATAAACAGAAACTTTTTAACACACACAGAAATTTTTCAACTAAAAAGTTGTTTTAAAAGAATAGTAACAGAACTATCATTTCAGATATTCAGATATCCTAAACTTAGACTACCAAAGTTCTCAAACTAGAATTTATGAGACTACAAGTCAAGGCATGCTGGCACTTACATGCAGCACTTAGGCTGAGGCAGGAGGACCACAAATGTGAAGTCAGTCTAGGCTACAGGATGGGAGAGACAGTATCTTAAGTAAGAAGTTTGTCTAGAGCAGTTCACAACCTGCAGGTCACAACCCCTTTACGGACTGAACAACCCTTCCACTGGTGTCTCCTAAGACCATCAGAAAACACAGACATTTACATTCATAACAGTAACAAAATTACAATTATTAAAGTAGCAAAGTATTTTCATGGCTGGGGGTCACCACACATGAGGAATGTCTGTATTAAAGGGTCACAACTTTAGGAAGGTTGAAAAGCACTGATCTAAAGAGTATGTCCAATCAATGGTCCAACACAAAATCATAAACTTAACTTAAAACACTGAAATTGGGACTGGTGAGGTGGCTCAGTAAGACACTTGCTGCCAAACTTGATGACCTGAGTTCCATCCTGAAACCCACAGGGGAGAGGCAGAGAACTAACTCCTACAAGTTGCCCTCTGACATCTGTATACACATAATGGTACATTCAACCACCAAAGACAAATATACACATCATGCATGCACACACACAAAATAAAAAGAATAAAATAGGTTTTTGCAAATTTTTTTGGTAAATTGATTGCAGGTTCTCAAGTGTGAACCTTACACACTTGACTTTGTGTCAACATCAAAAGGTTGGAAACTCTTGGGTACATTGTAAAATATGTGTTACACGTCAAAGACACACTGTAACCTGACACTTAGAGTAGTATAAGACAACATAGAATTATCTTTTTCTTAAATGATGGCTAAATTTATATTAGAAGGGTGATACAGATCATTTCCTACTAGACTTTGATCTTTACAAATCAATAATGGAACAGAAATGAAACCTCTCAACCTCCTTACCACCAAATACTAAAGTTAACCTCAAAAAATACCGCACCACCCAAGGTAATGCCTTGCTTCATATTGATCTCCAACTGTATCTTGAATCAATATGTAATCATGGGCAATATTCTGTGAAAATTTATTAGAACAAATGAATGACAACAAAGTGTGAGGGCAAACATACATTAACTTGTATACATATGCTTCAAAATCACACTTGAAAATTTCCAGTGACTTTTGAAATTATTTCATGAAGGCTAGAGAAATGGCTCAGCGGGTAAAAGCACTACTCCTGTGGAGGATCCAGGTTCAATTCCTAGCACTCACACTGTGACTCACAACCATCTCTAACTTCCAGGGAATCAAACAGCTGCTTCTGGCCTCTGAGGACACCAGGTGTGACCGCAAGATGCATGTATGCAAAATACTCATACACAATCATAAAAACTTTAAATTAACTTTATGAAATATTCTCATGAAATTCCAGATTAATTTTAATTAAACTTAACTTGTAAAACACAGATTTGGGGAAATCCTAAGTGCAAATATGGGGCTGAGAGAAATGATTCAAGTTAAGCACACTTGCCGCACTTGCAGAAGACTACAAGAGACCGGTTCTTAGCACCCAATCAAGCCATGTCAGGAAGCTCACAATTACCTGTAACTTTAGCCCCAGGAGATCCAACATTATTTTCTGACCTTCGTAGGCATCCTAAACATGTACACACATGCGCACGCGTGTGTCACTCAAAGTGAACGTATGTATTTTATGTAAATGTTTTAGAAATAATGGAATAAAATCATGTTGTGACTAGCAGTTATATGAACAAATAAAACTAGAATATGAGTACTGACATGTGGTTGTCTGTCCTTAATGGTAAGAAGAATGCATCTCTTGAACAGATGAGCAGTTAACAGACAGCTATGCCTAACTGTCCTGCTGGTTCCTGTCCTCTGGAAAATACATAATATGGCATTCAATTCTGTGTGACTCTGAGGAAAGGAGAGGCTTACAAACCCCTAAAGCTCACCCATGCCTGTACTTTCTAAATATAAGCATGCACTGATTAAAGACTGCTAGAACTCAGCCCAGAGTGAAGTGAAGAAAAAGAGTGCTATTTGTTTTTAGTTTGTTTTTTTTTTTCTTTTTAGGGTGAGACATGGTCTCACCATAGCCCAAACTGGCCTCAAGCTCACAACAATTGTCTTCCACCATACACCGGGCAAGTATTACCATGAGCACTTCCTCTTTTTCATCTTTTATTATGCCTCTTGTTTCTATAATCAATTAAAAAATACAATCCTCAGGATAGCCGACTGAGCTCCTGAAATAAGGTTTCTTGGTCTATGCAAACTAGCCTTTTCTTATTTTCATTTTATGTATCTGGTTTTTATACTCAAGTAAGCTGTTCATCAATTTGCATAAACTCATCACCCTACTTTCCCTAAATCTGAACACTATCTTCAATTTTAGTATGAAAATGATCAGATTTCTTAAAAGTATACTATTTTTCATAGGAAATCTCAATATCATTACCACTTAAAAGAGAAATTTAATAATTCCAAATTAAACATTCCAATTAGTATATCAAATGGACTATACTGCCTGTATAAAGGCAATAGATATTCTTTCGTTTTCATGTAAATCATTTATATGAAAGTATTTCAATCATCTGGGAACAAAAGCTAACACATTTATATGTTTTGTTCTCTGTCCATCATGTTCAAAGGAGGCTATAAGCCAAAAATGTATTAGTGGCCTATTTTCATTAATATTTTCCTTTGTCTTCCTCAAGTTACAAGCTGAAACTGATACTTTGCACTTGGGTAATAAAAATCTCAAATTAATTATTACAGCATTCCATGTTTTACCAGAATCTACATCTCCGATATTCTACAATCATTTATCTGTTAACTATTAAAAGAATGAACGATAAGAATGGTGACACACACCTTTAATCCCAGCAGGAAAGGCAAGCACAAGGTAGCTCTGTAGACGTCAACTTTCACAGAATACTGGAATACTAGCACATACTTCTAGTGAAGTTAAAACTGTCCAAAAGAGTCACTATTCTGTCCCATGATAGCAGAGAGAGGACAGTATGTGTCCTCTTCAGAAATTTGTTGTTCCAAAGTGTGGTAGCACACAGCTGTTTAGTTCCCACATGGCCACTCACAACCACCTGTGACTCCAACTCCAAGAGAGCTGACACCCTCTTCCAGTCTCTGCAGGTACTACATACGTGCAGTACATACATGTGAACATTCATACACATAAAATAAATTTCTTTTAAAAAAGAGAGGTGGGATCATGGTGATACACCACCTTTAGTCTTAGCACTTCAGAGGCACAGTCTGGCAAATTAAAGTTTCAAGGCCATTCAGGTCTACATAGTGAGTTCTGTGCTAGCCAAGGCTACACAAAGTAAAACCCTGTCTCAAAAATAAAACACACTTAAAATAAAAAGGAAAGAAAAATGCTGAAAAGCAAAACAATACATCTTTTGTGAAAATTTGTAACTACAACCACTTCATGTACACAATGTACTCCACGATGTCTCCTTGAACCAAGTTTTTCAACAAGAATGTGTTCAAAGACACCAACCAGTCTTAGGTGCAGGACTGACTGGAAATCAGGATCAAGTTCCCAGAGAGTATTAAGCTGAGCAAGAACAAACAGTTCTTTCAAAAGTTTCAATCTTACATGATTTTTGGTCATTAAAAAATAAGAGGAAATGATTGGGCAGTGGTGGTGCACTCCTTTAATCCCAGTACTCGAGAGGCAGAGGCAGGCGGGCCTCTGTAATTTCAATGCTAGCCTGGTATACAGAGCTAACTCCCTGACAGGTAAGGTTCTTACACAAAGAAACCTATCTTGGAAAAACAAAAAAAAAAAAAAAAACAGGACATCCAGGTCAATTGGCAGAGTGCTTGCCTGTCATTGCTGAGCCCAGGGTTCAAAACCCAGTACTGCATAGTTAACAGAGATGGGTGAGGTGGTGCATGTCTGTGATCACAGCATGAAAAAGCTGGAAGCAGGAAGATTAGGAATTCTGAGCCATCGTCAGCTACATGGCAAATTGAAACCCAATCTGAGGTACGTGAGACCCCATCTCTCAAAAGATAAAAAAAATACTAGTAGTAATAATAACAACGGTAACAGTAGCAACAATAGTAGCAAAATGACAACCTGTGGCTGCCCAGTGCACTATCAACATATTGAGATGCTCAGAGGTGGATGGGGGGGGGGGGGGCTTTAAAATGTGCTATAAAAACTCAGCACACACAAAAAAATTTCACCACAAATCAAAGTTTTTAAGCATAACATGTTTGTACTTTGTTTCAAGCCATATTTCAAAGCAACATGAGATTTTTTTTTTTGCTAGCACAAAATATAAATGCTTACTTCCAAATGCAGCCACCATCATTTTACCATCATCCTTTAATAAAATAACTTAATCTCCGAAGGCTCCTATCCTCCCCTCTGCTACTAGCATTTTCCACAGCAGTCAGTGACCCTTTAAAACAAAATCAAACTCCATCGCTCTGTAGTGGGATTGCACCACTTCTCTGTTAAGACCTGCAATGTTCCCTATTTCCACAGCAGTGAGAGCCAGAGTCCTCAAAATACCTCCCAGGTTCTAGGAGGGCCTGCAGTGCTCTGCCCTACCATATCCCTTTACCCTATCCCTTCCTACTGCCTTCCTCCCTTCTTCCATACCAGCTATCCTGACCTCTAGTGCTTTGAGACCTGGCCAGTCACAGGGCCAAAAATGAGCATTCAAGAACCTGCCCAAATTTCTTCTCAGCCCACCACAGCTCCTGAATTCTTCACCCTTATCCAATCCAGTCCTTTCCTTATTCCCATGCTATCTATCCCTTAAAGCACTAATTTACTGTATACATTCCTTTTTGATAGCGAGCATATCTTAACATGTGGGACCCACAGATGCAGGAATTTCTACCTGTTTGATTCACTGATATATGCTAAAACAGCTAGACCAGAGACTAGCATGCAATAGCATTCAGTAAATGATGAGTGAATTTTTTAAGTCTCCAGGGTCTTAATGGCCACGTGTCACAACACAAACACCTGAAGGTAAATATTCAGCATTCAATAGGTTATCACACGCCATACCCCCTGAAAAGGAAAAGGTTCACTCCTAGGAGTCAACACACTGAAAATAAATATTCACTGGGCTATTAAGATCCCTCTGCAGATAAAGGCACTTGACATTAAGCCTGAATTTTATCCCTGGAACCCCACATGGTGGAAAGAGAGAACACACTCCCAAGAGTTGACTTCTGGCCTCTAACACACAAACTATGGTGTGCATGCCCACACACAAAAGAATTTAAAATGTAATAAAATTTTAATGTATACATATTTATGTTCAAATAAACACATCCTTAGATGAATAGGCACATCTAAGAATGTTCGTCATGGGATACATGTATGCAAAAAGAAAATAAATGTTACAAATTTTTAAATAAAAATATTTTTAGCAAGGCGGTGGTGACAAACACAAGCCTTTAAACTCATCACTAGAGGCAGAGGCAGCTCTCTGAATTCGAAGACAGCCTGGTCTCCAAAGCTAGTTCCAGAACACTTAGGCTACACAAAGAAAACTGTTTCGATAAACCGGAAAAAAAATTAAACTTTCAAAGGTAAATTTATAGTTTGCAAATTATATCTCACATTTTATTTTTTTCTCACATTTTTAAATAAAAAAAAATCAAAATAACTGATAGATTGTTGAGCTCAATACTCCTACTCACGAGGACAGACTAGGAGTTGGGAATACCTTTTTGGGTGTAGTCAATCTGAGAAGTTCCTTGTACTGACTACATAAAGCAAAGAATGCTAAGTGGAGGGCAGGTGTCTCAGGAGCGGCTCATATTAACAGCAACCGGGAAAACATTCACCTTCCATCTAACATTTCTAATTCAATCAGCTCCATCTTCAATCCTCTGGTTTTCCCTTCACTCTCTCCCAAACTCCCAGCTGACAGCTGTCTACTCCACTCTCACCACATTAGTCTACTCTCCTTACACCAGTGACTGTTCCGGCTGAGAATATGGACCACATCACTTCACTCTGTAGTTCAAGACCCTCAGAAGACTTCAGGGCCGCAGCAGTTCATTCGTTTACTCTAACAGAATACACAGGGATGGGTATTATAAAGTTACAAAACTTAGCCAGGCGGTGGTAGTGCACACCTTCCATCCCAGCACTTGGGAGGCTAAGGCAGGTGGATCTCTATGAGTTTGAGGCCAGCCTGGTCTACAGCGTGAGCCCCAGGATACACAGAGAAAGAAAAAAGAAACAAAACAAAAAGTTACAAAACTTATTTTTAAAAAACTGCAAATTTATCACAGTTTTTGGAGACTGAAAATTCCAAGGCAGGCAGTCCCATGTATTTAGCCACTGGTGAGGGCCAAATAAGAGCTGGGAAAACGAAAGTACAAAGGCTGGTGACCTGAGTTTTATTCTCAGAACCCATACAGAGAAAAATATCCACTACACCAAATTGTCTTCTGCAATGTTCACTCTGGCACAGAAGTGTGCACGCGCACACGCACATATACACACAGTCTCTCTTTCTCTCTCTAATTTCCTTCATTAATTTTTAAAGTTTCATGTAGCTTGCACATGAGTACCTGTTTATGTGAGCATGTGTATGGGTGCACATGCACTTGGGTACATGCACACAGGTCAAAAATTATCATCAGGTGCCTTCTTCCATCACTATCTATCTTAAAAAAAAATATTACATTTATTTATTTTGTGTGTGGTTAGGAGAGGAACATACATATGTGGAAACCAGAAGGATTACTAGGATCAAACTCAGGTTGCCAGACTTGGCAGCAAACTAGCCATCTTGCCAGCCCCTCTCCATCTTTTCTTTTTTAAGCAGTGTCTCTCTCTGAACCTGGAACACAGCAATTCAATTTGACTGGACTGGCTAGCCCACAAGCCCCAGCAGCTCTTCCTTCTAGTGCCACACTCAAATTTTACATGGTTGCTGGGGTCCAATTCAGATGCCTCATGCTTGTACAACTCAGTGTATGAACTGAGTCATGTCTCCAGACCCCTCACATAGCACTTCAAGAAATTTTCAGACTAGAACTCTAACTCAATGGTACAGTACTTGCTTACATGTATGAGACCCTGGAGGCTTCATCACCTCGAAGGGAAGAGAGGTTCCCTCCTTCATCTTCTGTCACTGTTCTTCTAGTCTCAGCCCAGCACAAGTGCTGCTGTTAAACTTTGAGATAAGATCTCATTAAATCACTCAGGCTGGCTTTGAGCTTACTCTGTAACCTAGTCAGTACTGAATTTGCCGTTCTCCTGCCAGGGTCTCCAAAGTAGGTGGGATAACAGGCCTGGCAACACACCCAGCTGCAACAAACCTAAGTTTCCATATATACCAGCCTGCTTTGTTTCCTTTCTGCCCAGTGTCTGTTCCCTTGTATCTGAAATGCTTTTCCCTTTCTTTAACACTCACCACTGACGTCCACTATCCCAGAAAACTTTCTGTGACTCTCAGTTAGCTGTCTTTCCACAGTATGTACTGCAATGGTCACATGGTGGAACAAATACTCTGAAAGTGCTTTAGTTTTAAGTGTCTTCTACTACACTGAGAGCAAGCCAAAAATTGCTGGTGTTACCTTATCACACTAGCTGAAACATAGAAGTAGTTTTTTTTTTTTTTTGGTTTTTCGAGACAGGGTTTCTCTGCGGCTTTGGAGCCTGTCCAAAGCCTGGAACTAGCCCTGTAGACCAGGCTGTAGAAGTAGTTCTTAAATGATGATTTATTTCAAAAAGAAAAGAAAAAGAAAAAAGCCAAGGTAGAAAAGGAGGCAAATGGAAAGGAGGAAAAGAAAGAGTATGCATGCATACCCAGAACCGAAAAGAGGGCACTTACAACCAGTGTGTCTGCATGGTCTAGGCCAGTACTCACTGAGAGACAGGATACATATGAAAAAGCCCAGCCTCTGTAGGGCATCTAAATCACTCATTCCCTAAACACTCTTATGTCTAAGCCACACAAGCCCACTACTTCACTCTACAACTTACTACAGTATATTAAGAATGTTGGTAACATGCACAGTATAAAAAGGAGAAACACTTTAGTTACAAAAACGTAGGCATCAATTTGATGTAATTAACTGTAATTTCCATAGCCCATCTCCTAATGTTATCACATTAATGTTGAAAAGTCTATCAACCAAAAGTATGAAAAACAACAGAAGGGCTATTGAGATGGTGAGCAGGTAAGGGCCCTTACTGTGGGGCGTTTTGACCAATCCTAAGAACCCATCTGGTGGAAATCAAAACTCAACTTCCATAAACTGTTCTCTGACCTCATGCGAGTGTACACGCATACAAATAAATAAATGTTAACATATTTGTCAAAAAGAAAAAACAAGAGGACACCAGGAACTCCTACCTAATAGCAGTGTCCACAGCAAGAGTCACATCAATCCTAAAGCAGGAGGACAAAGTCACAGTTCTCACAAACAGACTGCAAAAACGTTCTTCAGACAGAGCACACTAGTAATGACCAGGTTTTGTGTAAATTAATTTTTGAAGGTTATACCATAAGAAAACTGCTTCAAAAAGCCAGCTAACATTTAAAATAGCATATAGACTTTTCTACATTTAATGACTTTAGGCCAAGACCAAAGAATATCATTACCTCAATACACTGCCACAATAAAATTTCCAGTGTCACTATTAATAAATGTCACTAATAATAATTCAAACTTTAAAAGGCTTGCTTCAAAGATTCAACAAACAGCATAAAATCACTCTATGGCTCAAATGTTGTTCACACATATACACACATACAAGCTAAATTCACACACAAAATTGGGCCCGACATATTCAACACTGAATACCTTTTCTTCATTTTATATTGTTTCTTTGGTAGTCACATTTATGCACCCCAGGCTGGCCTCAAAGTCACAAAGATCTACCTGCCTCTACCTCCTACATACTGCAATTTAAAGGATTGCCATCTTTATTTTAAAGATTTATCTTTATTTATGTGCATTTGTGTATGGAGAACAGAAGTGGGGTGAGTGACGAGGTGGCTGTAAATAAAGTATAGGTGCTGGGCACTCAACACCCACGAGGAAGGGCAGCAGGCTCCTCAACACTGATCTCAGGCACTGATCTCAGGCACTCAGGAAGAATTTGTCTTTTACACATTAGAAATTAAATTGTAAAAAGTAAGATTTTAATACTAGCAATTAATAATAGAGTCCCCCAAATTCCCTAAACTAAAAACAAAAAGTTCTTTATAAAGTTGAAAATGTTTTAACAACTTTTTTAAAACACTTCTAATAGTAAGCATCTTTACTTTAAAGATAGTAACATATCCCCCAAAATACTGCATTTGTCTAATACCATGAAACTTTTAAGGCTAAAGTTTCCAGAATACTTTCTTTTCATTTCTATTTTGATTGCTTATTGGAAACAGTTTCATGTGGCCTTGGCTGGCTCAATGGCTAGATTAGGCCGTAGCTGACTGCGTACCCCAGGCTGGCCTTGAACTACTGACCCTCCTTCCACTGCTGGGATTAATATGCCTGCACCTCATACAGAGCTGCTCTTTTCCTTTCTCTTCTCTTCTTTTTTTTTTTTAAACAGGAAAAGGGATAAAGAGAAAAATCTACATCTTCTACAAACACATTCTAAAATGTGTCAGGCATTACAATGGGAACTGTGACAGATTACAACATTCTGAAAATGTATTCATCTTCCAAATATATCATACATGTTATCAGTCAAATTAAAATTTTTTCCTCAAGTTTTCATCCAACAGTAAAGCAGTTCCATACTTTCCTAAAAAGCTCACTTTTCACTGTTTTCACACAGTTGTGCATCTGTGACTAACAAAGGGTTTCACCTCTGACAGGTCACTGGCTGTTTTCATTCACATGAAAGCAGGACAGAACTCAGTAAATAAAAACCAAGCCCTAAACAGAGTCCTAAACTCAAAAAGAAAAAGCCTTTAATAATGGGTGATATACAACAGGCAAATAGTTAAGTAGCAAGAGCATTTGCATTAGTCTATGAACAGAATAAACAGAAGCTTTTGGAACTGTACCCACTTGCAGTCCAACAAAAGCAATCTTCACTCTGGAAACAAGTGAAATTAATTTAAAAAAAAAAAAGAAAAAAAAAGAAAAGAAAAAGAAGAAGAAATCTAAAAGAACTGTCAAAAGTTGATGCTATTTACATTCTAACATACTACTGGTTACTGTTAATACTGTGACACCGTTAAACACACACTACTACCATTTTCAAGCATATCTGAATGTGTAATGAATTTAAAGAAAACAAATTCTAGCATCAAAATTCCATCAGTTAAATCTAGATATATCAAATAGCCACCAAAGTTTTCCATACCAGTGTAATTTTAAAAAATTTACAAATTCCATAAAATGACAAACACCACCTCTACTTTTTTTATTGCTCTGATTTACTCCACCGATAAAAAACTACTTCGACACATACCTCAGAAGCTATTCTGCAGTCAACATGTTTACTTCAGAGGAACCTGGCCATCAGTTTTCCACACCACACACCATAGCAGAGCACGTGACAACTCCAAGACCCAGAACACCAACATAAAGAAAAACGAAGCACACAACCCTAACTCCCTGCAATACAGGTGCAACAGGCCAAATCGGATCTCTAAAGGTAAAGTGCACCAAACTGCTTAAACATCTTCAAGAGTATTTTTTTGCTTTCTGCTTAAAATTCACGGTTCGAGCCATACAATCAAAGGACATTTTCTTCCATCAGTATTAACAGTCAGACCCACGGAACAGTACTGTTTCAAGAGTCGGGTTAACTAGAGCAGCTCTCTGGTTTACGATTTAAGACGCTCTAATTCGGGCAGTTTGTTCATACGTTTCCATGCAAAATGCGCTGTTCTATTGGGGAGCCGCACAGTTTTGGGGAGATGGCTCCGAACTGACTCCACAACTCCACGCCACAGCCCGTGGATGTTCGCACCAGCTGACCCTCTGTCTCCAGGGAAAAAGCTCCGCACCAAGCCACTCCACACACCTGCCGCTGCAAAACTCGCAGGCCCGCCACAGCCACGGCCTCTACACTTCCTGAATTCGAAAGCCACTCAAGCTGGTTGAGTGACGCCTTACCTTCATGGTGACTCTGGGGCCGCGATCCCCACGGCGACACCAGCTTCACCTGCACCTGGAAGGGAAACAAAGACACCCGGTCAGTACCACCGGCACCCCCTGCGCCGTCGGGGCGGGGGCGGCACCGAGTGGGGCCAGGAGCCGGAGCAGGCAGGCGCCATCCCAGAGCCCCTACCGCCCCCACCGCCCGCCGCCCCATTGTCGCGACTCCACGGACTTTTCCCCGTCCTCCACGATGACGCCATTTCTGTCAGAAAACTCACAACAAGCGCAGGGTCCGGCGCGGCCTGGAGCGCGGCTGCAGCCGTCCAAGCCCAAGGAAACGCGATGCCCGAAGCCCCAGGGCTGAGCCCCGAGTGAGCCGGCGGGCCCTCGGGCTACGGCGGCTCGGCCCCACAGAACCCGTCCGGATCCCGACCGAGCCCAGGCCCACAAGTGGGAGCCGGGACCGGGCACCGAGGACATGCAGATCCCAGCCTCACGGGCCGAGGCCGCGGGGCCCCACGGTGCGGCCCGGGAAGGGCGGCTCCGGCTCCGCGCCGCGGGGGGCGGGGGTCCCGGGAGGCCGAGGCCCCGCTGCGAGCGCCGACTCAGCCCCGTTGCCATCTGCCCCGCTGTGCGGCCCGGCCCGGAGCTTCCCTCCCCCCCACGAAAAATAATGCCCCTACCTCCGGCGCAGACGAGGTCCGAGCCCTGCGGCCGGAGTCCCCCGCTCCGCCTCCCCCCCCAACACCAGCAGGCCCGGGGGAAGAGATGGCGAAGAAGCTGCGGGTCCGCCGGCGGCCGGGGCTCCGGCTCCTCCTCCTCCCGTGGCGGCGACTGGTACCTTTGTTTGGCGGCCGCTCCGGCTCCCTCGCGGGGGGAGGGGGGCGACGAAAAATCCCTCCCAGACGGAGGTCCGGGGCCCCGGTCTCGAAGCCCTCCCGAGGACCGCGGCCGCCGACCTTGTGCGGCTCCCTCCGGGCAGACGTCCAGGCGGTGGCCGTGGCGGCGGCAAGCTGTGGCCCGAGACTCTCCCTCAGCTCCGGCGCCCGTGCTCCTCACTCCGGACTCGACTGACGGGCAAACATCGCTTCCCCCCACCCCGGCCCCCCCTTCCCCTTCTCCCCTCCCCTCGGCTCTTTTCCCCTCCCCTACTCCTTTCCCGGATGCCCCTCAGACGATCGAGGATTGGCTAGGATTCTATGGAGCCCGCCTCTTCCCGGTTTTTATTGGTTTGAGCGATGCAAACAACGACGCCATTTTCCCACCAGTTCTATGGAAACAGAAAGTTATGCCTCAATGCTCCCTGGGATTTGTAGTCCACTCTTCCGGACCAATTGGCATACTCCCGGACGTAAGAACTACCAAAACCGCAATGCCGCTTGCCTGCGTTCTACAAGAGCGGGGAGGGGAAGGGGGCGCGGCCATAAGGCAGAGGGGAGGTGGCATACAACGCCTGCGCAGTGTGACAGGGATGGCGTATTTTCTTGCACCGAGTAATGCGGCGTCGCTGGCCTCTAAGGAGGGCGGAGATTTCTGTGGTGAAGTAGGGGGAGGGCTCCAAGGAGGCCTCGGGGAGAGCCGGGATCTGAACTATAAAGAGAGAAGTTGATGTGGGCGCTGCTAGTCTTGGACCGGCGGCTTGAAGTCTGAGATCATCGTGGAACCGTGAGCAGCGGCGAGGCGCCGGGGGGGGGGGCGACGACACCCGGATGGGGAGCAGGGGAGGGGGCGGTACCGAGGAGGAGGAAGAAAGGAGGGAGAAGACCCGGATGCTGACCCGGCTTAGGGTGACTGGCGGCCGGGTGCTGGATCGCGGGGGAGGCAGAGGGGCTCCGAGGAGCGGAAGGGGCACCGATGCGGCTCAGGGGAGAAGCCTGCCTTTGAGCTTATTACTCCACTACCGGTGTGGAGCCCTTTTCCCTCAGAGTCTTAACTCCCCGGGCTTGGAGTGAAAAGGGTCTTGCTGTGCGCATCACAGCAATGTTTCTCGGTGGCCAATATCTGTTTAGCTAGTTTCAAGCCAGAGCGTGCCTATAAAAAAGAGAGAAATACTCTACATGGAATTTTCCATATTTGTATGCGGACTGATGCGCTGAGTTTATCCTCTGAGGTGTTGGGAGAAACGTTCATTCAGTCCTCGGGTGGAAAGTCCTCCGGGTGGACCTTGTGCAACTTCCTGAACACAGCTGGTCAGACAAAGTGAAGCGTGATGGGAGGATGTGAATTAGAGCTTTGGCTTAGGGAAATATAGAGAGGTTTTCCGGAGGGAGTGAGGATAGAGCTTGGCTCAAGAAATCACAAGTTACTAAGGGAAGAGCCTAAAGGAAAGGAGAGTCCAGAAAGAACGTGTTTGGAAACCCGTTTCAGAGAAGGCTTTCCCAGTATGAAGACTGAGGGCCAGAGACGTTAGGAAGACTGATTGATCCAGCACCCTAGAGACTAGATCTAGAGGATTACTGTATATTTTAGGCCAGCTTAGACTACACAGGACAACCCTGTCACCAGAAAAATAATAGATAAAACAGGTTTTATCTGCTCTTAGGGTCCAGTGAACAACAAGATATCTTAGATTCCCAACTTGAATTGCTAAAAGAACTCACCCAAAAGTAGAGGAGTTTAGCACTGTGGTGCTGACACATTCCAAGGCCAGACTGATCTACTCGAGTTCCAGGCTATCCTGGACCACACAAACCCTGCCTCAAGAAAAAGAAAATGGAGGAAGATCAGAGAGGCAGCTGCAATAGTATTTCAACAAGGGAAATGATCTGGTTGCATAAATATTCACTAATCCAGTCTTCGAATACATTTCCACAGCTTTTGAGAGTAGGAAAATGGTGTCAGGTTCACACTGAGGCATTCTGTTGTGAGTCCACATAAGAGTAACTGAGTTCATGCCACTTAGCACTTAAATTTCAGTGTAGTCATGAAAAGCTGAAAATTCTAACTATAAAAAAAAGTCAAAAATATATAGAACTCTTAAACTGCCTTAGACTCTAAAGAAAGTGCAGAGCAAATATACTTCCAGTACTTACAAACAGTGATGTTCTCGTGTTTCTCCGCCACAGTGAATACTATGTGTAAATACTTTCTGGGAAGGGAACATCAATTGATTTGTATGAGTACTGTTAAACTGTGAATGAGCAAATGAAATACTTTTTTAATTCATCACTAGTAGAGAAATATTAAAGATTTTTTAAACAACTTCAGTATTTCAGAAGGCAGAGGCAGGCGATCTCTGCGTTGGAGGCCAGCCTAGTCTACAAAGTGAGATTCAGGGAAGCCTTGCTCTGTTACACAGAGAAACCCTGTTGGGAGGTCGAGGAAACAGACAACACTTCAATAGTTAAAGGATATGTCATTCTTAATTTCTGTGCAGAATATACCTGCTATTGATCCAGGGGCAAATTCTTGAAGGTGACTTTGTTATTTTAAGTTAGATCAAAGGTGTTTTCCAGAATACTAACAAGATAGCAGCATGCATTTGGCTGCCATCCTAATTGGGAAGAAATGGCTGCTAGTCATTTAAAAAGAGGAGTGTAGCCGGCGGTGGTGGCACACGCCTTTAATCCCAGCACTTGGGAGGCAGAGGCAGGCGGATCTCTGTGAGTTCGAGACCAGCCTGGTCTACAAGAG
>NW_004949100.1:21740071-21753421 GCF_000317375.1 Microtus ochrogaster | reverse complement strand
TGGCACACGCCTTTAATCCCAGCACTTGGGAGGCAGAGGCAGGCGGATCTCTGTGAGTTCGAGACCAGCCTGGTCTACAAGAGCTAGCTCCAGGACAGGCTCCAAAACCACAGAGAAACCCTGTCTCGAAAAACCAAAAAAAAAAGAGTGTATAGAAGATGTTTTGGAGACTTGAGGATTTAGTTTAATGGTAGCAAATGCAAAGATGCAGACTTCACCAAAACGAAAAAGAACAGATATTTTTTACCATATGTTTCAATGATCCGTTGCCAACATTACTTGTCTTTCTTCTTTGCATCTTCTTTATCTTTAACCTCTAAAAACAGAGTAACATGTTCAATATTCACAACTGTCATCCCATGTCCCACCTCTCCAGGAAGAGAGTTCCAGGCCAGTCTAGAATACATAGTAAACCCATCTTGGGGGAGAAAAAAAAAGTTGCTAAGTTACTTTTTGAAATATTTCAAAATATTTTGTGACCATCCTATTCCTTGTAAAGTTCTTCTTAACAGTAACTGCTGGTCAAGGCTAATGGAGAACTTTACCTTAGGAAGTAAGGGATTGAGACATGACATGTGGCCCAAACCGGCCCTGAACTCGTGATCCTTCTGCCCTTTCCCAACTGCTGGGATTACAAAGATGTTTTACTACATTTGGCTAGAAATTTTCTATTTAAGATGTTACTCTCTGAATTCATATTGCTGTACTACTTTGGTGGGTTGCTGATTTTTGTGTGTCTGTGAGGTACTACTATTAGTATTAAGAATTAACTACCAAAAAAATGGACTCTTGAGACTGGAGAATGGCTCAGTAGGTAAAGTGTTTGCTGTGAAGTCACGAGGACCTGTGTTTATTCCTGGTATCTATGTAGCTGGATATGGCTGCAAATACGTGTAATCCCAGCAGTGAAGAGGCAAAGACTGGGGGATCTCTGGGGCTTGCTAGCCAGTCAGTCTAGCCAAACCAGCAAACTATAACTTCAGTAAAAGACTCTATTTCAAAACTTGAGGTAAGAAGATTAAAGAAATTACCCAATGTCAATCTCAAGGTTCCACATACACCACTGTGGTGGTTTAAATGAGAATGACACGACTACCCCCCCCCCCAAGTTGGTGGAATTGTTTTGGGAAGGATTAGGAGGTGTGGACTTGGAGAAAGTATGTCACTAGAGGTAGACTTTGAGGTTTCAAAGGCCCATGCCATTCCTGGTTAGCTTTCTGTCTCAGGCTTCTGTCTCAGCTACTGCTCCAGTGCCATGCATGCATGCCATTCCTGGTTAGCTTTGTGTCTCAGGCTTCTGAATAAGATGTAAGCTCTCAGCTACTGCTCCAGTGCCTTGCATGCCTGCCTGCTTGCTGCCAGATCTCCATCATCATGTTCATGGACTCACCCTCTGAAACTATGAGCAAGCCTCCAATTAAATATTTCTTTTCTAAGCTGCCTTAGTCATAATGTATTTTTTGTTGTTATTGTTGGGTTTTTTGGGTTTGTTTGTTTGTTTGTTTGAGACAGGGTCTCTCTACATATCCTTAGCTGTCTTAAAACTATGTAGACCATACTAGCTTTGAACTCACAGAGATTCCCCTGTCTCTGCCTCTCCAGTGCTGAGATTAAAAATGTACACCACCACACTGGACCAGTCATAGTATCTCTTTACAACAATAAATCAGTAACTAAGACAACCACACACACATACAAAATTAAATAAATGAATACCTTTTTTTTTTTCAGACAGGAAACAGTATAACAGCTCTGGCTGCCCCAGAACTTGCTTTGTTTCTGACCTTGAATTCACAGAGATCTGTCTGCCTCTGCCTCCAAGTGCGGGGATTAAAAGTGTGTGCCACCACTGCCCAGTTATAAATGCTTTTTGAGTCGTGCTTTTCACTGGGCATTGGGGTACACATGCAATCCCAGCACTTGAAGACTAAGAAAGGATTGTTCATTCTAGGGGAGTCTGAAACACATTGGGAAATCCTGCCTCAGAAAGCAAACAATAAAAAATTGTGTGTGTGTGTGTGTGTGTGTGTGTGTGTGTGTGTGTGAGATTCTAAAGAGCAACCTGAACAATAAATACATCACTCTCGTTCCTTGATTTTTGTTATCTGTCTTCAATAAAGAGTTACAAACTGCCGGGCGGTGGTGGCGCATGCCTTTAATCCCAGCACTCGGGAGGCAGAGGCAGGCGGATCTCTGGGAGTTCGAGGTCAGCCTGGTCTACAAGAGCTAGTTCCGGGACAGGCACCAAAGCTACAGAGAAACCCTGTCTCAAAAAACAAAAAAAAAAAAACCAAAAAAAAAAAGAGTTACAAACTGAGGTTGTGACATGGCGTAGTCAGTAAAACATCTCTGAAGCATGATGAGCCAAGTTCTGCATCCCCCCCCCCCCATCTTTAAGCCCAGCACTTGGCTGAGCCAGATCAAGCATTTCCCAGGAATTCATTGTCCAGCCAGTCTAGCTAAGTTGGCAAAGCCTGGGTTCAGTGATGGACCCTGGCTCAAATATAAGATGGAAAATGATTGAAAAAGACCCAGGGGTATATAACTTCTAAACAAACATGCTATACTCACACACATGAACACCCAGAATTTTTGTTTATCACAGCTATTGTGTATGTGTGAGCATCCATATGCCACAGTGGAGGTCAGTATAGCTTTCATCTCTTGACTCGCTCTTCTGTTAGTCTTGTATATAGAGTCAGCAGAGTGCTCCGGGTTAAAGGTTTGCCACAGAGCCTGACAACTTGAGTTGTTCTGTCCATGGGATTTTTCGAGGGCTTGTCAAATTGACAACACTAACCATCACAGGTGTTTTCCAATTCCAAAACCTGTGACATGTGACTAGCTCTTTGACCAGCAATAACCCTGAACTGCCATATGTAACCATGTTATATTTGGTTTTAAGTTTACAAATACACAGTAAATATGAAAGATTGTTAGAAGAGGGCTTGTGATCCTGAAGGCCAAAGAAGATACAACTCATAACACCTAAAGCTTGCCAGAGGTGTCATGATTACTAGAAAAGCCTTTAATCCAGCACTTGGAAGGCAGAGGCAGGCGGATCTCTTACTTCAAAGGCCAGCCTGGTCTAAAAAAGTGAGTTTCAGGGCAGGCAGATCTCTGACTTCACGACCAGCCTAGTCTGAAAAAGTGAGTTCCAGGGCAGCCATCTTGTTACGCAGAGAAACCTTATAAGAACTTTAAAAAACGTTTTTCAAAAGTGAAAAGCAGAACCTCCAAGGAGAAAAGTAGACATAGATATTTGCAAAGAAACAGGAGTAAAGAAACCCCCTGCAAAGACCATGATTGAAGGCAAGGTGGCATGCTCTATAATCCCAGTATTTGGGAGGAGAGGCAGAGGAATCAGGAGTTCAAGGCCAGCTGGGGCTACATATATATTCTCTCAAAAAATACATATGTACCTATTTGCCCCAGTTTATATTCTAGGAAGTTTGAAATAAAGGCAAAATTCAAAATAATGAAGCACTACAGGAAATTCTTAAATAAAATAATTGCACTAAATTAGAATGCATCTTTAAAACAATCTCTAAAATTTATTAATTTGAGAAAAATATTCTTCACAAATTACAAAGCCTATTTTAATACGCATAGGATATTTGTAATATTCATAGAAAGAATAAGAATATTTGTAATCATTATTAAGCTGGGTGGTGGTGGCACACAACTTTAATCCCAGTACTTGAGAGTCTGAAGCATGGTCTACAAAGAAGTTCCAGGACAGCCAGGGCTGTTAGACAGAGAAACCCTGCCCCCACCCCCAAAAAAAGGAAAGAAAGAAATTTCTGTTTTTGTGAATTTATTTTGACATTTCTTTGATGTCAACAATTTAAACCCTTTATGATTCATTAGCTAGGAAAGCTTACTAAATATAAATCATCTAAGAAAACTATTTAAAAATCAACTCAGCATTCTGATCAGTGTAATCAGTAGAATGAAGAATTTTTAGTATAATTTATATACCGCCATCCAAAATGTATAGTTAAGATGGTTTGGTGGCTTGAAGCCCACAATTTCAAGGCCAACTTGGGCATAATGCTAAGACCCTATCTCAGAACAAGCTAGATATGATAATGCATGTCTATAATTTCAGCACTGAAAGCCATGAGGCAATCACAAATTTGAGACCATCCTGGGCTACAACATAAGACTTTTCAGAAACGTTTTTAAAAATTACAATTTAGAGCTGGGCAATGGTGGCACACACCTTTAATCCCAGCACTCTGGAGGCAGAGGCAGGCAGATCTCTGAGTTCAAGACCAGCCTGGGCTACAAGAGCTAGTTCCAGGACAGGCTCCAAAGCTACAGAGAAACCCTGTCTCGAAAAACAAAAAAAAAATTACAATTTAGTAGTTTTTAGTATAGACACAATGTACAACTATAACCACATTCTAATAACATTTTGATCCTATGCACACATACATACCACATATGTGTGAGCATGTGCACACACCTTCATTATTCATTAGTAACAGTCCTTAATTTTTCTGAGCCAGAAACCACTAACCTGCTTTTCCATCTGTATAGATTTTGCCTGATTCAGAACATTTCCTATAAATAGATCATGCAGCATGTTCTTTTGTTGCTGGCTCCTTCTGCTTTACATAATGTTTTCAAGGTTTTATACCTGTAATGTTTTGCTATATAAATAAAATTTAATGTCTGTCTTTCAAAAAACACCTTGATAAAAATTCATTTGCAATCTAACACTTAAAGATAATTTGATTCTTGAGATCATTTTTATATTTCTCCTTTTTAACAGGTCAGCTTTGAAATTTATAAAATATGGAGAAGACTCAAGAGAAAGCTGAAAGAATTCTTCTAGAGCCCTATAGGTACTTACTTCAATTACCAGGTAACAAAGAGTTCAGTTATTGTCTGTTTAGTGTAGTTTTTAAAGAGTAGAGTTTGTGTAAATGTTAGCAACAGGAAAGGTTAAAGTTAAATGGTCCTTGAGACCTTCTATTTGAAGCAATACCATTATAAGAGAAATTATCAAAGACTATATAATGAAAATGTTTTTGTTTTTCTTTCTGTTTTATTGAGACAGGATCTCCTTGTCTCCTAAACTGGCCTAGAATTTATTAAGTAGCCTAGGCTGGCCTGGAATTTGTGGTGAACCTCCTGCCTCTGCTTTCCAAGTGCTGGGATTACAGGTGTGCTGTGGCCAATCCTAAAAAGTTACTCCTTTTTTCTTTTAATTACATGTCTGTTAGGGGAGGGTATGTGCACAATCGTGCAGATGCCTGTGGTCAGAAGAGGGTGTTACATCCTCTGGTGATGGAGTCACAGCCAGCTGTGAGCTACCCATGATGTAGGTGCTAGGACCCAGACCAGGTCATCTGCAAGACCTTAACCCTAACTCATTCATAATCACTGAGCCATCTGCCCAACACAACTCCCAGACTGAAACTTAATTTTCTTTCCTTTTTTAAGTTTTGATTTGTGTATGGAGGTTTTGACTGTGTGTGTGTGTCTGTGTACCATGTGTATGCCCAGAGCCTAGAGGTCAGTCCCTCTAGGACTGAAGTTACAGTTAACAATTCTGAGCCACCTTGTATATGCTGGGGATCAAACCTGGGACTTCTGGAGGAGCAGCAACTGCTCTTAACCACAGAACCATCTCTCTAGCCTCTGAAACTTAACTTTTATATAACCATTTTCTTGAACCGTGTTCTGAATTTGCTGTATTAGACGTGCATATGATATTTGTACTAAATGAATTGGTTGTGGTTTTTTTTTTTAAATTTGCTATGGCTTTATGTTTAAGCTAATTTAACTTCTACTGGCAACTACTACCTAAAGATTTTTCTCAAGCTTTCCATGTGAAAAAGAAAATGCCATTGGAAAACTAGTGGCCCAGTCAACACAAAAAGGCTAGCACTTGTTTAAACTCAGGGTGTGTAAACTAAAGCTGCCCTAGTCTCCAAACCCTAATTTAAGGAATTGACAAATAATTTTATGAGGAAATTCATTCACAAAATTCTTTGAAGTTTTGTGTGATAGATAATGCCAGCTAATTGTCCCCGAACCAGCTTTGTTTTTCAGAAAAAGAAAGAGATTAATGAACCTTCCTAAAAATGACCCTTCCACCCCCAATTCAATGCCCATTCCATCTCCAAGTTAAGACTAAAACTCCCTGAAATGGTTTAGACTTTCTTGTTGGCTGTCACTTTAAAAAGCTGTGCTTTTTGACCTGTAATTGTTTGAGAGGGAGAGAGAGAGAGAGAGAGAGAGAGAGAGAGAGCGCGAGCGCGAGTGCGAGTGCGCACTGGGGTGGGATTCGTGTGTGCCTGAGTGTGGGTGCCTGCAGAGGACTGAAAAAGGGATTGGGTCTCCTGAAGCTAGAGTTACATATGGCTATGAGCCACCTGACATGGGTGCTGGGGACCACACTTGGGTTCTCTCTAAGAGCAGCAAGAGCTCTTAACCCTGAGCCATTTCTCCACCCACCCAAGTGTAGTTTGAATGAAAACATGAAGAGGGTGGGTCCAGTCCCACTATGTACTTTACAGTGGGGAATCTGAGGGGTGTTCGGCAAGGAAGGAAATGGATTGATGTGGATGTGACTGTCTTATTAAATATGATCAGTTTTGAAGCAAGTTTATCAATTTTTTTTACCGAGGCATGGTTTCCCTGTGTAGCTTTGGAACCTGTCCTGAAACTTATTCTGTAGATCAAGTTGGCCTTGAACTCAGAGAGATCTTGCCTGCCTCTGCCTCCCAAGTGTTAGGATTAAAAGCATGTGCCAACACCACCCAGCCTCAGTTTTTCTTGTAAGCACATTTTGGAGGCTAATGAAATGACTTAGCTGGTAAAGGTGCTTGTCACCGCACCTAACATCTGACTTCCATCTCCAGGACCCACATACTCCTGCAAGCTATCCTTTGACCCCCACAAGTGTGCCATGAAAAACGCATGTGCATAAAAACACAACTAAATAAAATGTTTCTTAAAATTATTTTTTATGTATAATAATGTTTTATTTGTCATATTCTATGTTTTAATTACAGGTAAACAGGTGAGAACCAAACTTTCACAGGCATTTAATCACTGGCTGAAAGTTCCAGAAGACAAACTGCAGGTATCTAGGCAGTCTGTTTTGTCTCTGTTTTGTCCTGCTGTTGGTCTAGTTCTGGACTTTGAGCTTGCCCCGGCCATGAGGCAATTCTAATCTTATTCTTCTTTCCCATTTACTAATCAAGGAATTAGTAAGTATCCTGTAAAAATACTCCTTATTCTGTTAGTGTTTATGCAATATTATTTATCGAGGTTGCTAAATATTTATTAGTTGTAAAAGCTTAAGACAATGAGACTTTAATAGTTTAGTAATGGCTTTAAGTACAACCTGTTTTAGTCAAGCATGTACCATGGTGGAACACACATGGAATCCCAGCCCTTAGAAGCTGGTTACATAGGGAGACTGTGTCTGGGCTGGAGTGATGGCTCTGAGGTTAATTAAGAGCATGTACTGTTCTTGCAGAAGACCTAAGTTCAATTCCCAGTACCCACCTCAGGCACCTCACAACTGCCTGTAACTCTAGATCCAGGGGAATCTAGCATCTTTGGCCTCCAAGGGTACCTGCACTCACATACACATAAACAAATTAAAAGTATTAAAAGTAAATATTTTTTAAAATCCTCTGTGTGTGCATGTATACATGTGTGTACATTAGTCTTTGTTTATATATCTCTGTATGTGTTTGTCTATATCTCTTTACATATGTGTGTTATATGTATGTATGCTAGTGAAATTTTCTTTCTATTTTGGTTATTTTCCTCTAGATTATCATTGAAGTAACTGAAATGTTGCATAATGCCAGCTTACTCATTGATGATATTGAAGATAACTCAAAGCTCCGACGTGGTTTTCCAGTGGCACACAGCATCTACGGAATCCCTTCTGTCATCAATTCTGCCAATTACGTCTACTTCCTCGGCCTAGAGAAAGTCTTAACACTGGATCACCCGGATGCTGTGAAGCTTTTCACACGCCAGCTTTTGGAACTCCATCAGGGACAAGGCCTAGATATTTACTGGAGGGACACCTACACCTGTCCCACTGAGGAAGAGTACAAAGCCATGGTGTTGCAGAAGACAGGTGGATTGTTTGGACTAGCAGTAGGTCTCATGCAGTTGTTTTCTGATTACAAAGAAGATTTAAAGCCACTGCTTGACACACTTGGGCTTTTCTTCCAGATTAGAGATGATTATGCCAATCTGCACTCCAAAGAATACAGTGAAAACAAGAGCTTCTGTGAAGACCTGACGGAAGGGAAATTCTCCTTCCCCACTATTCACGCCATCTGGTCACGGCCAGAAAGCACCCAGGTACAGAACATCCTGCGCCAAAGAACAGAGAATATAGATATTAAAAAATACTGTGTGCAGTACCTGGAAGACGTAGGTTCTTTTGAATATACTCGATACACTCTTAGAGAGCTTGAAGCAAAAGCCTACAAACAAATCGAGGCCTGTGGTGGAAACCCTGCACTAGTGGCTTTAGTGAAGCATTTAAGTAAGATGTTCACAGAGGAAAATGAATAATGGTTGCCATTCTTCCTTAGACTCATAGCTTCTTCCAGTTGAAAACGGGGAGAGGCTTCCTATTTATCTTTTTAAGTACTAGTCTCCAAAAGGAGTAAATGAGGGTGAAATTGTCAGAATCCCTTTGCATAAGAACACAAACTTAAGGGCTGGAGGGATGGCTCAGTGGTTAAGAGACTGCTCTTCCGCAGGACCCAGGCTTAATTTCCAGTGCCCACATAGTTCATCACCATTTGTAACCCCAGTTTCAATGATCTGATGGCCTCTTCTGGCCTTTGCCAGCAGCAGGCATGCACGTAATACACAGACATACATGTAACCAAAACATACATATAAGATAGATTATTTTTTAATTTTTTAAAAACGCAAAATTGAAATTATCAGGTGCCACAAACACGGGCCTTAGAAATGTCATACGCTAAATGTGACCAACTGTCCCTACTACCACACGTGTGTTTTGGGTTTGTGAATAAAAAGGACTTAATCTTCCAAGAAACTTTCTGCTTCCTAACTATGGCATGGATGGTTCCCAATTCATTGATGCTTTAGTTCAAAACAGGGACTTCCTAGACAAATCTCTAGGTGACCTAAAGACCAAAGAACTGCCGCCTTCCCCTAGATGATACTGCTGAGAGTGTGTCAGTGTTGTCATTGAAGGCCTGTACCAAAGTCTGAAAAGACAGAGTGAAAGCAGTCGGCACCCTCCCTACCCACTTTCTTGTTTCCCTCCTTAACATCCCACAAATTCTGGGTTTTTTGTTTGTTTTTTGCCAAGGAGGCTTTACACTTAATGAAGTTCACATCCTGGTCTCAATTTATTTTTTAATTTGTCTGTTTTTGTTTGTGTGTATGTGTGTTTTCTTTTAACATTTTTTTCTGACCCAGACTGATTAGTATCTGTGTATAATGTTGTTTCTATGAAAGAGGAAAATAGACAGAAAAAGTGTTTTGTGTACCTGGGAAGCAATCCGAGGGAGACTCAGGAAGATCAGAAGTTCAAGGTTATTCCCAGCTATGAGTTTGAGGCCAGTCTGGGCTACATGAGACTTTGTCTGAAAAGGAGAAAGAAAAAGAAAGGATTATTTTTTATCTTGAGACAGCTTTCAAAATGCAATTCTAGCTGGCCTCTAAGGATCAAAGGAACCACCAGCCTGGCCTGTCTCCCGAGTACTAGGATCAAAGGTGTGGCCCACCACACCTGACAAAGAATGTGTAAATCAGTTTATTTGCTGGCCTGGTACTAATTCATGGTTCTCCTGTCATTCTTGTCTTCACTTTGTCAGTAACAGAAATGTCTTAATAGTGAATCAAGGACATTATTAGAGTCATTTTATCTATATGTAATCAAACGTCCATCCTCTGTTTGGTCCGTGGTCACAGCTGTGAATTCAGAAGAGAACCAGAATATAATGAGTAGCTCAGTTCACTTAATAAAATGATTTTACTTGTGCACGCCTTTAATCCCAGCACTCTGGAGGCAGAGCTCCGTGGAGGCCAGCCTGGTCTACAGAGTGAGTTCCAGGACAGCCAAAGCTACACAGAGAAACCCTGTCTCAAAAAAAAAAAAAAGGTTTTATTTGCTGAGATTTGTACTACAGTAATGCTTTTTTCTGTCTAAAAGAGTCTTCAGCCGGGCGATGGTGGCGCACGCCTTTAATCCCAGCACTCGGGAGGCAGAAGCAGGCGGATCTCTGTGAGTTTGAGACCAGCCTGGTCTACAGAGCTAGTTCCAGGACAGGCTCCAAAGCCACAGAGAAACCCTGTCTCGAAAAACCAAAAAAAATAAAAAAATAAAAAAAAAAAAAAGAGTCTTCAGATATCCTATTGGAGAGTTGGATTTTGCCATACAAAAGATCTGTTACTCCCCACCCCCAAGAGAGAGAAAGTTTCTCTGTATAACTGTCCTAGCTGTCCTGGAATTTACTTTGTAGACCAGGCTGGCCTTGAACTTACAAGTGCTGTGATTAAATGTGTGCTCTACCACTGCCTGGCTGAGACATACATTTTCATATTTTCTGCTTTATGCAGCTTCAGAAGAACATTAATTCTATTTACCAAATCTGCAAGAATGAAAGTCTCTTGTAGTGCCATAAATCACTTGACTCAGCAAGATTTTTATTTCCTTAAGATGAGGCCTGGCTTTGTAGCCTCATTACCATCCTTTAGCCTCTGGAGTAGCTGGGATTCCAGTCCAGTCCTGGCTCTAACAAGATCGTTGCTCAGCTGTTTTCTCTTCCTCCTCCTCCTCTAACTTCTGTCCCCTGTCATTGCCCCCAGGAGCTCTTCAGAAGTCTTCCAGACTAGATGGACCTAGTCATCTGCATTCTTTTGTTCCCTGTGTCACTGAGTGCTCTTAGGGAATGTTTTCCTGGCTGCCTCCCCTCCTAAGAAACCTGGACTGTTTCTTTCCTCTTCCTTTCCGAACAGAAAGGGGGATCCGTCACCTACCAATCCATCGTCCTCTAGTATCTTTTTCCATTCCCCAGCTGTCAGATGTGGAGTCCCTGACTTTCTTCACTTTTACTTCAAATCTGCCTTCTATCTCAAAAAAAAAAAAAAAAAATTGTAAACCAGATGAGGTGGTGGCACATGCCTACAATCTTAGCATTTAGGATGGGAAATTGAAATCAAAAGTTCGAGGTCCTTACTGGCTGAATAGTGGACTGAGACTAACCTGGGTTTTTAAAGAATTTGTCCTGAAGCCTTAGGCCAAAGGAGCTCCAGCTCAAGATTCCTTTTCCTTCCTACCCCTGAGGGCCTTGCCCTGTCCCAGGCTGTAATCCTTGGGAATTATCCTATGGTTAAACCATGTGCTGTGAGAAAGAGGAAAGAAATGTGTATTTATAAATCTTTAATCCCAGCACTCAGGTGGCAGAAGCCGGCAGATCTCAATGATCCAGTCTAAATAGAGTTTCAGGCCAGACAAGGCAATGTAGAAAAGTTTCAAATATAGAAAAAAAGCTCACAATGATGTCCCCTACAGTATGTGAGTTCATATTTAATATAGTTGACATTTTATTTCCTCAACCTGACCACCCAGTAGGCTACCTTATAATCTGTTGACCTGGTCTATCAGCTGGGTACTCTGTCCCTTTAAGAGACAAGCTCCACACACTCCCAACCTGCCCCCACTTCCTCCAAGGAAGGCAGATCTCCCACCTCCTCTGCCATAGTTCCCCCCCCATCTTCTGAAGAGGTAGCTTCAGCCTCTCTTCCTCCCCCCTTCCCTTCCCCCTCCCTCCATAACCCACTAAATAAACTCTTTACCCCAGCTCTCTCTGCATGTATTCATCTGTCTTTCTGTCTCCTGCTGAGGCCTCAGGCGACCTGCCCTGAACCTGCCTCTGGTTCCCCCCTACCCCACTGTGTGACCAGCCTCAGGTCCCTCATCTCTTATAAATGGTAACATGAACCCCAGACTCATTCTGCTCATCTCAATTCATCTTTTCATATTTACATTATTTGAGATGTTAAGACTTAGCTATAATATTAGGCATTTTACCATGTATGTACAACTTGGTTAAAAGGTAAATACAAAAAAAAAGTGATATAAATTTCAATGTTTGCCTATTAGTTCAAATCAACTATGTGCAGTGTTCCCTAACAGTTAATGGGCACTGACAGAGAAATACCTGGGAAATAAGTGTCATGTTTTTTTTAATTTATGGTTTATTTATTTATTTTTAAGCAGCCTTGCTGGCCTAGAGCTTGATAGGTAGATTTAAACTCAGAGATCTGCCTGTTTCTGTGTCCAAAGTGCAGGGATTAAAAGCATGTGCCATCACTCGGCAAAGCATATTTTTATACAGCACTACTTTAGAAGAATCACCAACTTTCACATTATCATTGTTTATGACTGTACTTAAAGCTGTATCTGAAGAGAGAATGCCTAAAACAAGGTACTTGGACCTCAGTTGAGTGAGTGTCTTAGCTGTCCTGTCATTGTGAAGACACCATAACCAAGGCAATTTTTATAAAGGAAGCATTTAATTTATAGTTTCAATTAGTTCATTCCACAACATGGCAGGAGCAGCGTGGTAACAGTCATGGCTGAGAACTACATCCTGACCTGTAGTCAGGAGGCAGAGTCTAGGGCTGGACTTTTGAAACCTCAAAGCCCACCCCAGGTGACACACTTCCCCCAACAAGGCCACACCTCCTAATTCGTCTAGTTCTAGCAAAGAATTCTACTCCCTGGTAAGTAAGTACTCAGATATATGAGCCTGTGAGCATCATTCTTTCAGACCACCTCAGTGGATAGTTTAGTACTAATGGGAAGCAGTTAGAAGGTGTGTAAATCTTACTGAAACTTGCCCACTGGCTTAATGGAAGTTGTAAATTGGGAATAAACATTGAGGACTGTTTTAAAGAGATTTGGTTTTGATGAATATTCTGACAAAAATATCAGTGCTTTTTAAGTATGGAATGGTTTGTTCATCAATTAAAGAATTGGACATACATCCTAAAGCAAAGAGACAAGACGAAGTAGAACAAGCCTGTAATACTGAGGCTGAGCCAAGAAGATTATGAGTTCAAGAACATTCTGACATCCATAGTGAGTTGGAGCCCAGCTGGACTACATACTCAGACCTTTGTCTCAAGAAACAAAAATACTAGCTGGGTGGTGGTGGTGCTCGTCTTTGTTCCTAGCACTTCAGAGGCACTGCAGGTAGATCTCTGTGAGTTCAAGGTCAGCCTGGTCTACAGAGTGCCAGGACAGGCTCCAAAGCTACAGAGAAACCCTGTCTCCAAAAAAAAAAAAAGCATTCTTATTGGATCCCAGCA
>NW_004949100.1:21734763-21739971 GCF_000317375.1 Microtus ochrogaster | reverse complement strand
TTTTTCGAGACAGGGTTTCTCTGTGGCTTTGGAGCCTGTCCTGGAACTAGCTCTGTAGACCAGGCTGGTCTCGAACTCACAGTGATCCGCCTGCCTCTGCCTCCCGAGTACTGGGATTAAAGGCATGCGCCACCACGAAAGCAGGAATTATTGAAGTAAGATGGGGATTTGAAACAAGAATTCAGAAAGACTCAGACTTTCTAATAAATTTTTTGAAAGTGGGTATTTTGGACAGAGATGCCCAGTCTGTCCAGTACTTGCTGCATATACATGAGGATCTGAGTTTGGTTTGGTTTGGTTTTATGATTTAGTTTCTGTATGAGTACTCTATCTGCATGTACAGCTTTATGCCAGAAGGTGGCATTAGGTCCCACTGTAGATGGATGTGAGCCACCATGTGGTTGCTGGAAACTGAACTCAAGACTCAGGAATTGAACACAGGAACTCAGCCAGTGCTCTTAACTGCTGAGCCATCTCCAACCGCTAGGATCTGAGCTTTGACCCCTGAGCATTTACATAAAATCAGAATATGGCAGTGTGCACTCCATAATCCCAGGACTGAGGAAGCAGAAACAAGTGGATACCATGGATACTCTGGCAAACCATTCTAACTTAATCTGTAAGTTCCAAGAGAACCTGTCTGGAAAAAAATGATGTGAAAGATTATTGAGGAAGATCCCAAGATGTTGATTTCTGGTGTCCACGTGTATATATTTATGAGCATGTACACACACAAAAGTATGATAATTTGCCAGGTGGTGGTGATGCACGCCTTTAATCCTTGCACTTAGGAGGCAGAGGCAGGCAGATCTCTATGAGTTCAAAGCCAGCATAGTCTATAAGAGCCAGTTCCTGGACAACTAGGTCTGTTATACAGAGGAAACCCTGTCTCCATAAAACAAAAAAAAATTAAGTTTCTCAACTTATTGAAGCCTGAAATTTCACCAATTAAGATTTGAAGAGCTGTCTATTGAAGGTGAACAATGAATAAATAAAATTATATAAAATTATAGCATTCAAGAAGTGGTTACTAGCTGGGCGGTGGTGGTGCATGCCTTTAATCCCAGCACTCAGGAGGCAGAGGAAGGAGGATCTCTGTGAATGTGAGGCCAGCCTGGTGTACAAGAACTAGTTCTAGGACAGGCTCCAAAGCTACAAAGAAAAGAAACCCTGTCTTGAAAAACCACCAAAAATAAAAAGAAGTGTTACTAGGGGTTGGACAGGTGGCTCCGCAGTTAAGAATACTTGTTGCTCTTGCAGAGGACCTGGGTTCAGTTACCCTCACTATATGGTAGTGTGTGTTCATGTCATGCAAGTAAGTGCACATGTGTGTCCCGGTACATATGCCCAAGTGTGTGTGTGGACATATGAAGGTCAGAGGTCAATGTCAAGTGACTTCCTTGATCACTTTTATTTCTTTTTACTTTATTTTTTTAGACAAGGTTTCTCTATGTAGCTCTGACTGTCCTGGAACTCTCCATAGACTACACTGACCTCAAACTCACAGAGATTCACCTACCTCTAGCTTCCACCTTGATCATTCTCGACTCTTTCTAATGAATTTGTCTTTAGAATGTGTGGGGGTGCTGGTGTCTGAATGAACAGAACATATGGAGATTAGAGAAGAACTTTTGGAAGTTTTGATCCCTTCCACCAAGGGTCAAACTTAAGTCATCAGGTGTACACAGCAAACACTGGGACACTCTGTGCCATCTGGTCAGCCCCAACCTTAGTTTTTGACCCGGGCAGGGTCTGTCACTGACTCTGGAGTTTATTCATTTGAATAGGCTGCATAGCCAGTGGGCTCTGAGGAGCTACCTTTCTCCACCTCCCCAGCACTGGGGCTACAGGTATGTGTCAACACACTCGGTGTTTACATGGGTCCTCCTGCTTGTGTGGCAAGCACTTTCCCAAATAAGCCAGCCCCCTGCTATCTTATTTTTATTTTTCCCTGTTCTGATGCAAAATAAAAATCTTGGTCCAAAGGGAATAGAAGTAGCCTATTCTGAGCCAAATATGAGTGTCCATGCCCCGGCAACACAAAATCAGATTACCTTGGATGGCATGTTTCTGGGAAAGATATTTCATAAACTTAGAAAAAACGTTTTTTATTAAATTTATTCTATCTGTGAGTTCGAGACCAGCCTGGTCTACAGAGCTAGATCCAGGACAGGCTCCAAAGCCACAGAGAAACCCTGTCTCGAAAAACCCAAAAAAAAAAAAAAAAAAAAATTTATTCTATCTAGTGTGTATGTGTTGTAGTAGCATGCATGTGAAGGCCAGGACACAGCTAACGTGTTGAGGTCAGTTGTTGCCTTCTACCACGTGGGTTCTTGGAACTGAACTCAGGTTTGGTAGCAAGTAACGTTATCTGCTGAGCCATCTCACCTGCCCAGTTTCTTAAACTTTTATAGTCACAGAACAAAAAGTCAGGAACCGGTGCATTTACCAGGTACATTGTTAGAGACACCTGGTAGGTCACAGCAGCAGGAAAAGGAAGCTTTGGGTTTCAGGCGCTACCTTATAACATACATAGCATTAGGGTTGGTCCAGGCTAGTGCCCTGTAAGTTCAACCGTGCATTCCAAGTAGGACTTACACATGCAAAGTTAGCACTGTTCCCGAGTTACAGCCTCAGCCTTTATATCTTCCTGTATTTCTATTTTCATTTATGTGTGGATGTTTTGCCTGCATGTATGTGTGTGCCCCACGTGCAGGCATGGTACCTATGAATTTCAGCAGAGAGGTCAGATCAGTCGCCTGGAATTGGAGTTATGGATGGTGATGGTGAGCTCCATGTGGGTGCTGGCAGCTCCCATCTGGGTGCCCTGCAAGAGCACCACGTGATTTTGACTGTTACGCCATGTCTCCAGCCCCCCACCTTATTTTTGAGGCAGGGTCTCTCGCTGACCCAGAGCACACTGATTTCCTAGACTTGCTGTGAGGAAGCTCTGGGGTCCACCGGACCCTACCTCCCCAGTTCTAGAGATATAGAGACAAACGGCACACCTAGCTTTTCCATGGGTACTAGGCATCAGAACTCTGTACTGAGCATGTTACCCACTGAGCTGGATCTTCAACCTCCTCCCCAAGCTAGGTTTGGTTTATGGTCTTTTTGTTTTTTTACTTATACCATGAAGAACAAATTTCTCCGGGACTGTATTTCTTTTTCTCTGCTAGGTCTCGATGACCTAAAAATAGCCTGGTGCTAAGCCAGCACTCACTAAATATTGACTAAATGAATGAATGATGGGATTCAAAATGGATTGTACTGTAAATATTTGATTTTTTTAAGTGAGCCCCCCCCCCCATGTTTTAAACATTATTTTAAACAAACTTATCCTGCCGAGTCTGACATGGAGAAAGCAGGGCTGTGAACGCTGAATCATCATGTTAGTGATTTAAAGTCACTGGTGATGGTTGAACACGTGATTTTGAAAGGATGGAGAGAAAGGGGAAGCTGTAGAGATGGGGAAGTGTTAAAACAAGGAAACAGAGGAAGAGCCGGGGTGCAGGTCCAGTGAGAGAGAGATGGCTCTGCAGGTTAAGGTGCTTGCTGCAACCAAAGCAACCTGAGATCCCCAAGCCACATGTGTTGAAACAATGCCCAAAAGGTATTTTCTGACCTCCACATGTGTGCTGTGGCTCACAGGCTTCTGTGTACATACATGCATACGTGTACACATACACACACATGCACACAGAGTAATCTTTAAAGTAGGACACATTATTAGTGGAACTAGGAGAATCCCGATTTTAAAAATGTATGTTCAGGCCAGGTGGTAGTGGTGCATGCCTTTAATCTCAGCACTCAGGAGGCAGAAGCTGGCGGTTCTTAGTGAATTTGAGGCCAGCCTAGTCTACAAAGCGAGTTCTAGGACTGGCAGGACTGTTACACAAAGAAACCCTGTCTCAAAAATAAATAAATAAATAAATAAATAAACAAACAAATAAATAAATAAATAAATAGAGCTTGACATGGTGGTGCATGTGTTTAATCCCAGTATTCAGAAGGCAGAGGCAGGAGGATCTCTGAGAGTTCATGGCCAGCCTACTCTATTTAGTGAGTTCAGGACAAGTAGGACCACATAGAAATATCCTGTCTCAAACAGACAGAAAACAAAGATAGCATTTGAAATCTATAAATGATTCACCCTGCTCTGTTGTGACCTACCTAGGGCATAAGTCAGGGTAACCTGAACCCATGTTCTCAGACTATGGCTGTTCATACTTCACTTGGTTTTTCTGTGGCTTTGGAGCCTGTACAGGAACTAGCTCTTGTAGACCAGGCTGGCCTCGAACTCACAGAGATCTGCCTGCCTCTGCCTCCTGAGTGCTGGGATTAAAGGTGTGTGCTACCACTGCCCAGCTTTTAAGAGCTTGTTTTGTATCACCAGTTTTGACAAACAATATGGAGCTTCACCTTCCCCAGAGGAGTCACCAGGAGCCATGAGTACTTGTCCACTATCTCTGTGGCTTCTTTGGCTGGATATTGATGAGCCCTTTCTTCAGCTCTCTTTGTTTCGCTGGATGATCCTTTGATTTATGCTGAGTTGGTTTCTAATACTACTACATTTTTAATTTATTTTTACTTATGTGCATATGTGTGTGTGAGAGAGAGATAGAGACAGAGAGACAGAATGTGCACATCTAAGTGCAAGTTCCATCAGAGGCCAGAAGAGAGTGTCCAACCCCCAGGAGGTGGAGATACAGATGGCTGTGAATCGAACTTGGAGCTTCTGCAAGAGCAGAGAATGTAGGATGGAGAAGAGCAATTAAAGGCACTTGCTGGACACCTTACTAAAATGGAAAAATAAAAGATGTTCAATAATAGAAAATGTATACATTGTATCTGATTTTTGTTTGTTTGTTTGTTTTTCCAGATAGGGTTTCTTTGTAGCTGTGGGGCCTCTCCTGGAATTCATGCTGTAGACCAGGTTGGCCTCCAACTCACAAAGATCCACCTGCCTCTGCCTCCTGAGTGCTAGGATGAAAGGTGTGTGCTACCACTGCCCTACTTGTATCTAATTTCTGTCAGCCTTCTGTTCTCATTTTTCCCTCCTTTGCCTCTTCCCTTTTCTTTTTTGTGTGATTTTCCCCCATTTAATTTCCTCCTCCTCCTTTTTCCCTTCTCTTCTCTTCTCTTCTCTTCTCTTCTCTTCTCTTCTCTTCTCTTCTCTTCTCTTCTCTTCTCTTCTCCCCTCCCCTT
>NW_004949100.1:21732307-21734663 GCF_000317375.1 Microtus ochrogaster | reverse complement strand
CCTCCCCTCCCCCCACACACACTTGGCTCACTTACTGTTTCAGAAGTTCAGTCCTAATAGTGCCACTCCCTGTGAGATTATGGGGGCCAATTACATTCAAACTACCATGGAAATGAACATTTCTCTCCTACCCATCTGTTCACAAGTACCTGTCAACAACTTTACAAATTACCACACGGTGACAGAGGTAGGCAAATTTCTGTAAATTCAAGGCCAGCCTGGTCTGCAAAGTGAGTTCCAGGACAGCCAAAGATACACAGAGAAACCCTGTCTTGAAAAAAAAAAAAAAAAGAAGAAAAGAAAAGAAAAAGGGAAACTATAACTAGTCTTCAACTCTACCAAAGACCCCAGGAGGGTAAAATGTTACCTAAAGGCAGGGACCTCAAACTGCCTGTACAGTCACCCAAAGATCCTCTGCAACATTGGGGCATCCAACTCTGGCCTACAGGCCTTGCATGTCTGACAGACTTCCCTGTGAGGCAGGAAATTTTGAAGGACTGTCCTATCTGTCTTGGAAAAGTTCAGCGGTCACCTTTCTTGCATCCTATTGGTCCAATTTGGATAGTAACAGCAATTGAGGCTAGGACAGTTTCTTTGCCCATATTGCTAGCTTTTGCCATTAAGAAAACAAACTCCTTTGAAGAAGTTTGTAATAAAGGCATTCTTGTTCTAGGACAGGTACCAAAGCTACAACAACAACAACAAAAAAAAACCCGTAAAATACCTAACATGACTATATGTTTGACTATTATGGATGACTTAATCTGTATTTCTTAATTATATATTTCAAATGACTTGCATAAACATAACACAATAAACAAAAGTAGAAATATACATACAGTCACAAAATTAACTTTAAATTTGTATCAATAAGCTGAAATCCATACAAATATTGAAAGAATCTAAATGCATTTCTGAGGCCTCTCAGCTCTAAAGACATTTTCTGAAGCCTCTTAGCATTTGGAAACGGGACAGTTGCCCACACACACATACTGGACTGCTCATCCTCCTGTGTCCTTGTAAATAATCTTCAAACATGACTCCATTCTGGAAATTGAGGCAAAGACAACCCACAGATGTTGACTCAGTTCCTGATGTATTGATTCAGTCACTGGAACAAGGTCAGGATGGCCCACAGGATGCTTCCCTTTACCTCACCTGATCATGCAGCTATTCTCCTGCCCTGGCACAGACCAGTCACTGCTAGTAACCCTTTAAATAAGCCAATCCAATTAGTTGGAAAACAACCCTCAGGTTCTTCCCCCCCCCCCCGTATCTGTGGCTTTTTTTCTTTAAAAGATGGGCTATAACAGCTATTGGATGTCCTTCATATCCCAAACCTAAAGGGCCCTGTCATGACAGAATAAAAATCCTCTTGCTTTTGCATCAATTGTGGTTGTGTGAGTGATGTCTGGAGAAACTACTCTCTGATGTTTGGACTTCTAGTCCAACAATATAAAATATGTAAGATTAATAGTTGTTTTTTGGATTATAATAGATTCAGTAATCAACCCTTTATCCTATCATTTATGTATTCTATCCCCCTTTTTTCCTTTAGAAGGAGATCTTTGAATTTAACTTCTTTATTTGTCTTTTTTCCTGACCATTATCCATAACAACTTGTAACTAACCCCCTAAACGATGACAAACATTCATGATTTATTTTTGGGAATGTGGGAGTAGTCCTCTAGACTACTACTTGCTGATTGGGGCTACTGGTAATCTTTGAAGGACCCTTAGAAAATTCAGGATTATGGTCAAGTCCTGACTGGAGTATTCTGTGAGGCTCTATCATCTCAGCCAGCAACCTTGAAACTGTTCTGGATGTAGACCTCAGAGGAAACTGCAACAGAGGCACTCTGAGATGTTGGATCATCTAGATCATCTACTCCCATGAGAGATTTTGCTGGGGGGGTCTTCCTCCATCAAACCTGATTTTTTTTTTAACTCAGAATGAATCCACATTCTCTTATTTCTTTTGGAAATAAAAGCAGAACCTCCTTTCAAAAGTAACATATATTTTGACTTAAATTTTGAAGTCAAGATATTTTTAAAACATATGCATTGGATTAATATAGCAGTTTTCATAATTGAAGCTCTCTCAGAAGTTATTTGCTCATTAACAGTAAAAAATCTAAAAACAACACAATAATATACATAATCCAGACTCTGTGTATTTTCCATCTTTACATGGCTTGTTATACTTTTTTTTTACTTGATTTTTTTAAGGACTTTATCTACCCTTTTCCTTTTCTCTCCCAAGCCTACATATATTTTTAAAAGTTTGGGATATTATACTTTCTGAAGGTGTACAGCACCCCGTTCATTTATTGGGACATGACTTTTTTTTTTTTTT
>NW_004949100.1:21694760-21732207 GCF_000317375.1 Microtus ochrogaster | reverse complement strand
TGGAGCCTGTCCTGGAACTAGCTCTGTAGACCAGGCTGGTCTTGAACTCACAGAGATCCGCCTGCCTCTGCCTCCCGAGTGCTGGGATTAAAGGTGTGAGCCACCATCGCCCGGCCAAGACATGACTTTTGAGAGCACACCAGGCTTCCTTCTTTTACAAGAGCAATAATCTTGAATATGACATATGGAAAACCTCCAATCATCTTTCTATTCCTATAAAACAGGCAAGAAGAGCTCTACAGGGAGAGACGGAGAGCCTCCTTTCACAAGTACCAGAGAAACTTTGGGGGAAATCTTCAAAAGACAGTGTGAATAACACCAGTTACCCTATTGAGATAACAATAAACAAAACAGACAAGAGCCAAATACCAAACAATCTCAAAATATTTTGGGACAAAATATTATGAGGAATCAAGCTTATCATAAATGAATGCCTAGAAGGGGCTTATAATCTCTTGAAGCTACCCTTGGTACACCCTTTTATGGGAGAAGTCAAAGGGAAGAAAGATGGACATTTGAGCAAATTTTCAATGCTGCCCAACTCCTTGTAAGGCTATCTAAAATTCCTCTAAATTTATCCTATTTTTTTTTTAGCAGTAGATCTTTGTGGTGCCTTTTGTGGTGTCAAACAGCCAATATTTGTTCATGTTCAGTTGAGATGTATACTTAAATGTGCACAATTTTAAGAAACATTTGCAAATGGTAACCAAAAGTCAAATTTTGGCTGGGTGTGGTGGCTCACGGCTGTAATTCTATCACTTGGGAGGTGGAAGCAGAGAGATTATCATGAGTTTGATGCCAATTTGATTTAACATCTTGGTGACTGTTAGGCCAGTATTTGGAATGCATTGTTAAACTTAGCAGACCACTAGCTTCTACCAACCCTAAAGCTAAAATCACAGTACTTCTGAAACTGAAATAATTGACCCATTTTTGCTGTAATCTCCTACTCTGTGTTCCCAATTCATTTTGAAAGTGTTCTTATGTATGACTGTGTGTGTGTGAGAGAGAGACTAAAAATTCAAGTGATTGAAGAGATTTCTTCCATGGTAACATGTCATTCAGGGTAAACTCAGTGTTTCTGGGACAAAGTCACTTAAATTTGGCTCAGAATAATCTCTTAATATCTCTCTCTCTCTCTCTCTCTCTCTCTCTCTCTCTCTCTCTCTCTCTCTCTCTCTTTCAAGACAGGGTTTCTCTGTAGCTTTGGAGCCTGTCCTGTAACTCCCTTTATAGACCAGGCTGGCCTCAAACTCACAGAGATCCGTCTGCCTCTGCCTCCCAAGTGCTGGGATTAAAGGCATGCGCCACCACCGCCCGACTCTCTTTATCTCTTTCTGAGCAGATGTTTTGTATCAACAATTCCTTGAAAAGTATGAAATTAAAATAAATGTGGAGATAAAATAAATGTAGTGCAAGCTTGTGATCTTTTGCACTTGGGAGATAGAGGCAAGATATTCCAGAGTTCAAAGCCAATCTTGACTATATGACTTTAAAGCCAGCCTAGGATACATGAGTCCTTGTCACAGGGCAAACGGCACCACCACCTTAGGGGAGTGTTATCCCTGAAACCTCTTATCTGAAGGTCTATATTTCCATTGGAGAATTGAGACAAGAGTGGGATGTTCTAGTCCTACTGAAAGGATTTCAAACAGGAAAGCTCGTTTTATCTTTAGTGAATCACTTACAGCAGATTCACTACAGGATATTTCTTGATGCTGAGCAATAAAATAGGTTTGTCATGCATGTCATCTGCCAGAAAGTTACATCGTTCTCCTTTGGTTGGTTACAGCTTTCTTTCATTATTGTTTTTTTTGTAGTGTTACTGATCAAACTGATTTGCCTTAGATCCTGCAAAGGCAGAGCTCTTCTGTTATAGAATATTATTTTCAGGTGTGTTACTTTTGTTTATGCTCTGGAACATTTGCTTAATGCTGCAAAGATGTGTTTGACTGAATAAAATTTACCTGCAGTCAGGAGGTTGCGTTGGCAACTAGCTGACAGGAAGTTGTAGGGAGAAGCCAGGCAGAGAAGGGATTTTTTGTTTTTGTTTTTTTTTTTTAGAGACCGGATTTTTCTGTGTAAGGAGAAGGGTTTTTAAGGAGGGGCGAGGAGACAAGAACTTCTTGGGAGATGTGAGGAGGCTTTGAGCTAGATGAGCTGCTTGCTATTCTGCTTCTCTGGGAAGCAGGATTGTACGCCAACTTTGAAATCTTGAGTTCTTTCAGAAGGACGGAGATTTCGGTAAATTCCCTTTGTAGCTTTGGAAGAGTTGGTAGCCGCGGAGTTGCAGTTGCTGATTACGATAGCGATAGCTCAAAAGGCAGCACCAATTAGAAAAGAGGACATCGTCTTCCACTCGGCTCCTGCCCAGCCCCAGGCATACTGAGCCTAAGTCTGTGAGAAGCCATGATTATGTGCATAGCATCTTATTTGGCTTTCAATGAAAGTTATTGGCTTTTAATGTCTTTTTTTTTTTAAAAAAAAAACCGATTCATAGGAACTACTTGTTTGTAGTTGTGGTTTTCAGTTTAAAACATTGCATTTACTATTGATTCTGCCTCATGCCTTAGCTGCTTAACCTTTCCTTTCCAGTTCTGGAGGGATCAACACTCTACACTTTTGTCCACATGAACTCCCTACTGTGGCAGACCCCCCCAAATCAGGAAACATTTTCGTATTTTAGACAGGGTCTTGTTATGCGGCTAAGGCTACCCCCACCCGGAATTGGCCTCAACTCTCCTGCCTCATCTTCTGAGTGTTGATTGTAGTAGGCGTGAGCCACCACGCCCAGCTATGAACTTTTAGCACTCGTTTTGGCTGTCCTGGATCAGCTACAGTACGGGAAATTATGTTGGTCCCTTTGTCCGGGGTTTCGTCCACCTGAACAGCACCTCACCAGGATAAAGTTGGAGTTTGGGCGAGTAAAAACTGGTTTCCCGCCATCACTTCCTTTGCGGATGTGGGACTTCCGGTCTCTAAGCGCTTCCGCCCAGAGCCGGAAACTTCGTGGCCGAGGCACCGGGAGGGGCTCGCGGTGCAGACCCACGGGCTGAGGGCAGGTGAGCTTTTTCAGGTCGTGGAGCTGAGGTGGCGAGTTGCCAACGGGACTGCCGTTTCAGCCTAAGGTGGCTCAGCGTTCCTTCCTCTCCGAGACTTCTCTAGGGTCGGCGGGACCGCGTTCTGGGCTGAGCCGGCGGAAGGCTAGTGCGCCTGCGCCAAGCGCCCCTTGCTCTATCACCGTCTTCTGGGTGGTGGGCTGAGGTGATGCCGCCAGGCACCCGACGCCCTGACTGGCTGCCACTGTGGAGGAGAGTGGCTTCTGTTATTGACGGTTCTGGGAGGCTGCGGGATTTTCGGTGGGTGCGGGGTAGTGGGCCGTATTCAGATTAAACCCCCCCCCCCCACGGTTTCTCTGTAGCTTTGGAGCCTGTCCTAGAACTCGCTCTGTAGACCAGGCTGGCCTCTAACTCACAGATATCCACCTGCCTCTGCCTCCCGTGTGCTGGGATTAAATGATGCGCCACCCCCCCCCCTTTTTTTTTTTTGAGAGACAGTCTCATTCTGTAGCCTAAGGCCGTCTTGGGTCCACTATGTATCTGAGGCTGGCTTCGAACTAGCTTTAGGCCCTCGTGCATTTTAGCCTCCCTATTTCTGGGATTACATGGACGAGCCACCATGCTTGCAATGAACGAATGAACAAATTTTTAAAACAAGGGTTCGTTGCTGGATGTGGAGCTCATATTTTAGCCCAGGAGGACTTTGAACTCGTGGCAAACGCCCAGCCTCAGCCTCCCGAGTGCCGAGATTACATGCGTGAGCCGCCACATCCTGGGTATAAAATGTTTACAAAGATTTTGCTATCGTCTGGGGACTCTGATGTGAATTGTTGAATCAAAATTAGCTTGTGGTGTAGCCATCCCCAAAGAAATAGGCTTGTTGAAGCAAAAGGGTTTACAAATGCTGAAGACGGAGCAGATAAAGGGAGACGCTGCTGTCACCTGGTGTGACCCTTAGCCAAGCCCACTGCCTGCAGATATGGCCTACTCTCTTTTTATGTCTTCTTAGTTTTAATTTTCTATGTGTGACTGTTAGGGGTGCTGTTGCAAACACAGTATACTACCTGGAAATTTTGTTTGTTTTGGTTTGGTTTTTTGAGACAGGATCTGTCTTGAAGCTCAGTGTGTAGGGCCAGGTTGACCTGGACCTCACAGAGATCCTCCTGTCACTGCCTCCAGGGTCCTGGGATTAAAGATATGGGCCATCACACCTCAGTGCCAACAGTTTTTTAAAACATATTTTATTGGGGGGGGGTCTATAAAAATATTTAGAAAGGTAGATTACTGATAAAAATTTGCCCCGATGAGAAGAATGTTCTTCACAGTGGCCCTCAAGTCCCAGGAGGCAGTCACAGCAGCCCATTTCCTCCGTATTTATTGGATGCTGTAGGATTTCCTGTCTCCGTTCATCTCATCTAGAAATGAGATCCATTTTCAGTGCATCATTGAGAATGTGGTGTTTTGTTGTTGTTGCTGCACGAGGAAAACTTATTTGTTCATAATTGGTGCATAATGCAAAAGAATTCGTTTCTTTGGAAATTGGCTTCTTTCGATGTTGAAGGAGAAACCTACTCTGGCTTTGGTTACTTGCTTCTGGAAAAGGAGACCGTAGAAAGCAACCTGATGCTAGAACTAGTACACTTTTCCTCTCCTCCTCCTCCTCTTCATTTTCTTCTTCTTTTTTAATTTTTAATTTTTTTTTTCTGTTCTGGGGCCTCCCTTACACTAGGCTAGTATTCTACCCCTGAATACACCCAGCCCTGGTAGGGTCTTGTCTGTGTTGGCCTTGAGTGTTTGATTCTTCTACCTCAGGGTCCAGAGCAGGTGACATTACAGGCTTGTAGGTCTGCCAGGACTTTGCCTTGTTACTTGCAGGTTTATTGTATTTACAGTAATTGTGGGCTGAGACGTGTTGGGAGCAGTAAGACCCCAGATCCTGAATTTCTTGTAATCCCCTGATCTGAGTGCCTACAGCTGCTGTGAGCACGAGACCTTCAGGAGTTCCTGATGGCAGGAGAGTGGTTTCTGGTGGGTTTGGCTGGGGCGTGGCTATCTCTATATAATCTGCCCCTGAACACAATAAAGGGGGCATTCTTGGGAAATTCAAGGATGACCTGTGTCGCAGTCTCTATCTGTGTTTGTGTATTTTAACCTCCAGCCCCTTGCCCGAAGCTCGCGAACTGGGTGCCAGCGCACAGAGCGCAGACACGGGTGCGAGGTGCGCGGCAGAGACGTTTGTCTGGATCCTAACCTTTGCAGTCAGTCATTCATACGTTCATAATAGCACATGCTCAGATGGTCAAAAGAGTCCAGATCTTCAAACCCTTTCTTAGAACATCACTTGTTAAAAACTGCAAGCGAGATTGCTGCTCGCCAACTACTAATCGCAGTGTTTTCTTCTAGTCAGTTTGCATCACAGAAACTAGAGGAATCTTTTTAGGAAAGTAAGATAATCTCCTTCCTTAAAAAAAAAATCTACTAAACACTGCTGTTTGACTCTGCAGACAAGTCTTAGGACAAGACCCCTCCAGAGTCCTAAGTGAGCTGGCCCTGCGTCATCTCTGATCTGTTGTTTAATAACTACCTGATTGCTCGTTATCTGGCCTCAGATACATCCTAGTTTCTAGGATCCTTGGGTTTGCTGTTCTTTGTCTGTGTGGTCTTCTGTGTGGTCATGCGGTTCAGTCCCTGACCTCTACATCTGTGTTTTGGAATACTGCCTTCCTTAGCCAACTTTCTCCATCGTCAGCCGAGCCACTGTGCTTCTTTTTTATTGGTTTTTGTTATTGTTTTTTTTTTGTTGTTGTTTTGTTTTGTTTTTTGACACAGAGTTTCTCTGTAGCTTTGAAGCCTGGCCTGGAGCTCACGCTGTAGACCAGGCTGGCCTCGAACTCAGAAATCCATCTGCCTCAGCCTCCTGAGTGCTGGGATCAAAGGCGTGTGCCTCCACCACCTGGCTGCCACTGTGTTTCTTGCCCTTGTATTTATTGCTATATTCGTACCATGTGATTTACCCAGTTGTCTGGTTTATTGTGTTTCTCACAAGAATAGAAGTTTCTGGAGGGCAGGTACTTTTCTCTTGTGCATTTAGTACCTAGAACAGTATGTGGCTTTTAATAGGCACTCTCAATTGTTTAATGAAGTTATTTGGAGTTCTTGGTATGTAACAATAGATGGCTTGGGATTTGCAATATAAACCACACAGAGAAGCCCTGTCTAGGAGGAGGGGTGGGGGTGGGAAAGACCACACAAAAAAATAAACAGAAAGTTAGTTAAAACAGGAAGTAAAAAGGAAGGGAGAGCAAGCTATGGAAGACTAGAGAAAAGTAAATTCAAGAATAGATGCTCATTTTTTTTTTTTTATAACTGGGTATAAGTTAAAATACATGTTTTACAGATCTCACTCAGTGGTAGAACCCTTGCTCAGCATGCCTCACATCCTGGATTTGATCCCACCATAAACAAACAAAAAACATAGACTGCTAAAAGTTTGTGGATGTTCTGTGAAGGCAAGATTGCTTAGCATACATGGGTTCATTCCTGATAGGACTATATATTTTGGAACAACCATTATAAAAGGACATTTGATATTAGCTATCAATTTTTAAATGGCTGTTCCCTTTGGTTCAGCAGTCCCAGACTGATGGCAGGACTCTGCGAGTTTCTGGGAAGGTAGCTTCTCACTCTCCAGCTTGTGGAATTCTAGAAATGGAGTTCTACTGGCACCTTACTCAGGGACTAGAACTTTGCCTCAGGGCTCTGCCTTGGCCTCTCTGGGACCTGTTTCCTACAGCGTGAGTTGTTCAGGCTTGTTCCTAGTACCTGCTCAGTCTCCTCAAATTGTCTATGCTGCTTTTACTTACCATGTGTTGGGCTCTGTGATGATTTCTTTTGCTTTTCATTGCTGAAGATTCCATTGTAGTACAGGGTCTTTTACATTTGTCTTAGAAGTTGCAGTGCCTTAAAGTACCACTATCTACCCAAGGCAAAAATCAACCAAGAATCCTAGTTTTCATTTCTGTCTAGTTATTTTCTCAAATGTTGATTCTAAACTTAATAAAATCCACAACCTTCTGGTCACTCTCTTTATTTCATTCTATGAATTGCCTGGCCTGCTACTAGTATATCTAAAGCATTGCTTTTGAAACTCTAAATATTTCAGTGTTTATTTCCAAAAGATCAAAATTTGAAAAGTTAATAGCCAAGCTGGGCATAACATATATTTGTAATTTCAATGTTGGGAGCTGGGGCAGGAGGATCAGGATTTCAAGACTAGTGTATATTGTATGGGAGATCCTGTCTCCAGAATAAGCCGGCCATAGTGTCATGTCTGTAATGCTAGCACTTGAGAGGTGGAGGCAGGAGAATCAGGAGTTTAAGGCCTATTATGGTGAGTTTGAGGCTAGCCTGGGTTACATGATCCTGCCTTAACGAAAAAGCAAACTAAGGGATAGTATCCATGATATTATCACACCTAAAATTTGAGTTATTCAGTTTTTTTGTTATTTTCCTCAGATAGGGTCTCATATATATATATATCTCAGGTTGGCCTCTGACTGCTAGGATTAAAGGCATGAACCACTCTGCTTTGTGAATGCTAGGCATGCCTGTTACCAACTCCAGCCTAGCTATTGTTCTTTAGTGTCGTGTGTGTGTGCGCGTGTGTGTGCGTGTGCGCGCACGCACCCATGCCCATGGAGGCTAGCAGTTTACTCGGTGTCTCTTATTCCATCACTCTCCTTTTGAGACAGGATTGATCACTAAAACTGGAGCTCACCAGTTGTCAAAACTGGCTAACCAGCAAGCCTCAAGAATTCTCTCATCTCCTCTTCCCAGCTTTTGAATTAGTGCACACTGTCGCACTTGATTTTTTTCTGAGGCTCTAAATAAACTCAGGTCTTCAAGTGTTTGTTGCAGTTGTATTACATAGTAAACCATTCTTCAATTCCTAAGGGGGAAATAATTTGTAAGGAAACTTTGGCTGGGTGTGGTGGCTTACATATGTTATCCCAGCACACGAGTAATTGAGGCAGGGGCATTCGCTGTAAGTTTAAGCACTTGAGGCCAGTGTAGGCTACAATTGTTGCTTATTAAGCTCTTGTCAGTATGTCATGTTTTCCTCCCTAGATCTCGTATTTTGGATTCCTGCTGTCCTATAATGAGTGACGTTGTGCCGTTAGACGTCATTGGTAGAAGAGTTGAAGTTAATGGGGAATTTGCAACCGTGCGCTTTTGTGGTGCTGTTCCTCCCGTGGCAGGTAAGCTATAGCACTATGCACATCTTTACGTCAGGTCTATAGAAACCTCTCAGTAGTGCTTTCTCACACCAGTTATGAACTGGGTGTGGGGGCATGTGGCTTTAATCCCAGCACTCACAGTCACCGGCAAGTGGAGCTTTATCTCCAATAAACTGGAGTTTATCGCTAATAAACAAAAAAGAATAGGGGCTGGAGAGATGGCTCAGCGGTTAAGAGCATTGCCTGCTCTTCCAAAGGTCCTGAGTTCAATTCCCAGCAACCACATGGTGGCTCACAACCATCTGTAATGAGGTCTGGTGCCCTCTTCTGGCCTGCAGGCATACACACAGACAGAACATTGTATACATAATAAATAAATAAATAAAATTTATAAAAAAAACAAAAAAGAATAAAAAATAAATAAATGAAACAAGTTTTGAGAAATGTACCAACCAACTTGCAGACACATTGTTTTATTTGGTTAACATTGTACTATATATGTTTTTGATATGTACAGCTTTCTTAATTATATGCTACTTGATTATGTAGTGTTTCTTATACTAAATCAAGTTTGAAATATTTTCTAAACAAACTTCAACCAACCGTCTTCATAGTTCTCAGCTCAAAAATAATACCATTAATGTATACACACATACATTTAATACAGTGTGTATATACATAAAACCCATTTGTGTGTATAATTCAAAGAATTTACCTGAAAACAATTGTTTTTCATGTAAACCAGTAATCTTTATCTTAATCTGTCCCTTGTATTGTGCAAGTACTTAAGTTGTAGGAATGATATTCTTGAATGTGAAATATGTTTTGCAACTAAAGACATTTGAATGTTTTTCCTCCTCGTGTTTGTTTATATTTGTATATGCCTATGCTGTATAACTGTGGACAATGTATTGCATTCTGGCCAAATAGAACTTTGTGTACTGCTCATTTTTGTTGATTTACACAGAAACAATACATATATATTGTATAAATATACATATTATATAAGCTATTGAATATTAAATTAATGGCATGTATATCAAGATGGTAGATTGTACATATCTAATATTGCAGTCTCATCAATCTCACCTAAATTGAGGGTTTTGGGAGGGATTTTTTTTGGGTTTGTTTGTTTGTTTGTTTGTTTTGAGACAAGGTTTCTCTGTAGCGTTGGTTCCTGTCCTGGAACTAGCTCTTGTAGACCAGGTTGGCCTCGAACTCACAAAGATCCGCCTGTCTCTGCCTCCCAAGTGCTGGGATTAAAGGTGTGTGCCACCATGCCTGGTGAGAATTGCTAAATTTTAAGGTCAATGCAGGCTACCAAGTGAGTTCTAGTCCAGTCTGGACTGCCTGGACTGCAGTGTGAGATCCTGTCTCCAAAATAAATGGGGGAAGGAAGAGATTTCTGGTACTGGATTTAAAGTAAGATTGTTCCCTTTTCATGTGAGAAACGTGGTAAGGAAGTATTAGTTACTATTAACCAGAATGGGCAACATAGGCATTGAGTCTTCTAGCCCTATGACCTCATCTTCCCAGCTTCTGTAGCTACTCAATAGCTTCTTTGATGAAGCCACTGGTCTCCAAGGTAGTAAGAATGTGTCCAGTATGAAACTGGATCCCTTCGGAAATGGTGGTGAAATCAGCAGTCCTTTTCATTCTTAGAAGCCTTCAAAGGCAGGCAGAGACTCTCTTTGAAGGGACTGCTCTTTCTTTCTGAAGGCCTTCCGTTCCTCAGACATCAGTGTAGTATGCTCAGATACACAGAGAACTTTTTTGTTACCTTTCTTCATTTACTTACTATGTTTCTGTAGCATTGTTATTATTAATTTTTTTAAATGTATCCTTGACTGGCCTGGAACATGCTATGTAGACCAGGCTGGTATCACACTCACAGACATCTGCCTGTTTCTGCCTCCTGAGTGCTGGGATTAAATGAGTGCTCCACCGTGTTTGGCCTGTAACATTATTTTACTGGGTTTTCCTTCTTCAACCTTTGTTAATAGTTTATACTAGTAATATATGATAATGAATTCATTGTGATATCTTTATACATCTGTCAGCCCCACCTCACCATCATCTGTGTTGCTCCTCCTTTCTCCATGTGCTTGTCTCTCTCCTTCTCTCTACTAATACTAATACTTTCTTAGTAGTTGACCATTTAGTATACTATGTGATTTATTTAATCTTTCTCTATTTTTGCCCTTCTCCTTTTTTATTTTTCGGGGGATGGGGTCTTGCTATGTTATTCAGGCTGGCCTTGAACTCTTGGACTCAGGGGATGCTCCTATCTCAGCCTAACTAGTGCCTGGGAGTACAAGTGTCTGTCACTATGCCCAGCTCCTCACTTTGAACATCGGTTTCTAATTTTTTCTTTGGTATGATAACAGTGTAGTAAACTGCCTCATGCTTCACTCAGTCAACAAATATCTGAATATTTTATATATATCTGGGACTAGTCTGAGTAGATACAGGGCAGTTTAGTGATGAACTTGGATCTGAGGCTTTCAGTGTATAGCTTCTGAGCTGCAACAGCATCATTTGAATACATGTTAAAATGCAGATTCCTGGGCCTTTCCTTTATCTACTGACTGACACTGTGAGACTGGGGCCCAGAAATTTGTGCATTAGGAAGCTTAATTAGGAAGTACTTAGGTGTAGCTCAGTGGTAGATCACTTGCCCCAGAATGCATAAGGCCCTGAATTCCATTCCTACCGTTCCTTCCCAAAGCGAAACCCACTAAACTAGACAGATGTCACTGTGCCAGTATGGAAGTCACCATGGAGGTCTTTAAACATGTATATGAGAATATTTTCCCCCTAATTTGACTGGTACTTTTATTGTTTTTAAAAGATTTCTTGCCAGGCAGTAGTTGCTCACTCCTTTAATCCCAGTGCTCAGGGAGGCAAAGGCAGGCAGATCTCTGTGAGGCCAGCCTGGTCTGCAGAGAGACTTCTAGGATAGCCATTGCTGTTACACAGAGAAATCCTGTCTTGAAAAACAAAAAGGAAAGAAAAACAAAACAAAATTCTTTTTTTTCTTTTTTTTTTGGTTTGGTTTAGTTTGGGCCCCTGCTCCCCCTACCTGTGTAGCCGAGGCTGTCCTGGAACTCATTCTGTAGACCAGGCTGGTCTTGAACTCAGAGATCCACCTGCCTTTGCCTCCCTAATGCTGGAATTAAAAGCATGTACTACCACCACCCAGCTAAAATGGTTTATTTCTTTTAATTATGTGTATGTGTGTTTGAGTGTGGGTGGATATATGCACATGAGTGCAGGTGCTCGTGGAGGCCAGAAGATGCCTGCTCTTCTGGAGTTTGAGCTACTGGCTGTTGAAAGCCTCCTGGTGTGGGTGCTTGGATCTGAACTCAGGTGCTCCAGAAGATCTCTGTGCTCTTAGTGAGCTGTTTCTCCAGCACTTGACTGGGATTATTTGTGAGAAAATGACATTTAAAAAGTAGTGACTGTGTGTCAAGTACTTTGATATATGTCAATTTGTTCCATGTTTATAGAAGGGAAACCAAGTATTAAGTCCGTTTTGTTTTTTGGGGGTGTTTTTTGTTTTTTGTTTCCTCTGAGATAGGGTTTCTCTGTATAGCTCTGGCCATCCTGGACCTTGATCTTTAGTCCAGGCTGGCCTCGAACTCAGTGATTCACCAGCCTCTGCCTCCTAAGTGCTGGGATTAAAGGCCTGTGCCACTATCACCTGGCTCAAGTATTGAGTCTTTTTTAAAAAAATAATTTAAATTCATTTTATGTGCATTGGTGTAAAGGTATCATATCCCCTGGAACTGGACAGTTGTGAACTGCCATGTGGGTGCTAGAAATTGAGCCTGGGTCCTCTGGAAGAGCAGCCAGTGTTCTTAACTGCTGAGCCATCTCTCCAGCTCCTCAAGTGTTAAGTCTTAAAGCTTTCACAGAGCAGAAATGGACTTAGAGAGGATTGTTGGACACCATGTGGGTGCTGGAAATTAAATCTGGGTCCTCTTACCAGTCCCTCTTCTCTCCCATCCCATCCCCTCTCCTCCTCTCCTTCCATTTTTCTCCAAACAGGGTTTATTATGTAGCCTTGGCTGTCAATAGATCAGGCTGACTTCAAGCTCACAGAGATCTGCCTGCTTCTGCCTCTTGAGTTCTGGGATTAATGGTATACTCTGCCACTGCCACCACCACATAGCTTCTTTTAAAGACACAAGTTACAGACTACAAAACCACCGAGGCACTGGGGCCTTCTCGACATGAAACCAGCTTCCTTCACAGCTTCAAAGAACCTGAGTTTTGTTTAGGCTAACCTTGAAATAGCAGAATTCCAGCCATTAGAGTAGTGAAACTGTTTTGACTGAGCTGTTGGCCATATTTGGAGGCTGAGGAAGTGCCATCTCTGGAGGGACATGTAGAGATAATTGAAGATGACTCAGGTCAACAATAGTGCTTAGTGGAACTTAGAATCTTTGAGTGTCTTGGTTTAAAGACATCTAACTATACATATAACTTTTTTTTTGTTTTTTTTTTTTTTTTTTTTTTTTTTTTTTTTTTTCGAGACAGGGTTTCTCTGTGGCTTCGGAGCCTGTCCTGGAACTAGCTCTGTAGACCAGGCTGGTCTCGAACTCACAGAGATCTGCCTGCTTCTGCCTTCCGAGTGCTGGGATTAAAGGTGTGCGCCACCAACGCCCGGCCCTATACATACAACTTAATATAATATAATATATTAACTATATAATAGTTGTCTTTAAAAATAAAGTGAGTTATCTCAGGACTTGGTCTGTGCAAGGAAGCCAAAGAGCAGAAGCAGCAATGAAACTGATGATGCTAGCAGTATCCATCCTTGTCCTTGCGTAGAGTGGGTAAAGGAAGAGGTCCCTGGCACTTGAATGTCTGCAGTGTCCAGTGGCCAAGCTAGCCCTGTGAGGAGAATGGCCCTGTAGTTACAGATAGTGTACTTGAAGTAGCTCCTAGCCTCTTGGTAAAGTCACTGCTGGTGATCTCTCTGTCAATTAAATAGTCCACTTACCAAACAACTTTAGCCCCTCTAGCCATGAGGATGAAACCCAAGGCCTTACGTATAGTAGGATCCTTTAGTTTGACTTTCATGCTTAGCAAGTCAATCCACTTACAATGTGGACTCTAGATTGATCATATGAACTCATTTTATGCATAAGCTTCTTTTTAAAACTTGTTTATTTTGTATGTATGTATATATATATGCATATATACACACACACACACACACACACACACACACACACACGCATGTGGGCACCCTTGTTCATGTTGGCTGGAGTTGCTTCTCTGCTTCTACCATGTAAGTCCCAGAGATTCAGCACAGGCTTCTCAGGCTTCTTCTTACTGGCACACATCTTGACCCACAGAACCGTCTGGCAAGCTCTAGACATGCCTGGCTTCTAGATTTCATTTTTTTTTAAAGAGCAGTTTTAAGTCCATAGCGGAATTGAGGGGAAAGATTGGCAAGCTACCATATACTTCTTTTTTTTTTTTTAAAGATTTATTCATTTATTATGTACACAGTGTTCAGCCTCCATGTATGCCCTCAAGCCAGAAGAGGGCACCAGATCTCATTACAGATGGTTGTGAGCTACCATGTGGTTGCTGGGAATCGAACTCAGGACCTCCGGAAGAGCAGTCAGTGCTCTTAACCTCTGAGCCATCTCTCCAGCCCCTACCATATACTTCTTGTCTGTATGTTCACAACCTCCTTGAGTGTTACCTTGTTGAGGAATATTAGTTTAGGATGTGATACAGTTGTGTATGCTGTGGAATATTTGTTTAATTATGCTAAGACATGTTGTATTCTTTTATGTTGCATTTGTTTAACTCTGTGAAGCTGTGTTACTTTGTCTAAAACACCTGATTGGTCTAATAAGGAGCTGAACAGTCAATAGCTAGGAGGGAGAAGTAGGTGGGGCTGACATGCAGAAAGAATAAATGGGAGGAGAAATCTAAGGAAGAGAACAGAAGAATGGGAGGAACAAAAAAAGAATTAGAGAAGGACGCCAGGGGCCAGCCACACAGCCAGCCACGGAGTAGGAAGGAAAGCAAGATGTATAGAATAAAGAGAGGTGAAAAGCCAAGAGGCAAAAGGTAGACGGGACAATTTAAGAAAAGCTGGCTAGGAACAAGCCAAGCTAAGGCGGGGCATTCATAAGTAAGAATAAGTCTCCATGTATTTATTTGGGAGCTGGGTGGCAGGCCCCCAAAGAGCAAAGAGTAAAAATAACCAACTACATTACCTCCTTCATTGCAGTGGTGTGTGTATTTGAGCATTAATAATCACTGTGTCTACAAATGGCATCACTCTCATGCTTAGCTTACCTTGTGGTCTGCACTTGGTATTATTTATTGTATAGGCTAGTCACAAATGTCTGGTGACTTATGTCTCCTGTTGTGCCCCAAATGCTTTGTGTTCCAGCTGTTTATACCCTTGAACTCCTGTAGCTACTGGTCCTTTTCCATAGTTTCCCTTTTCTACTGTCTCATCTGCCTGTGCAGTATGCATTTAATTTCCTCTGTGTCTTTGTCTTTTCATGGCCTGGTGAGATGCTCCCTCTCTCTGCTTTTTTTTTTTTTTAAGTTTTTCTCTATGTAGCTTTGGAGCCTGTCCTGTAGACCAGGCTGTCCTCAAACTCAGAGATCTGCCTGCTTCTGCCTCCCAAGTGTTGGGATTAGAGGCAAGAGTCACCACTGCCTGTTTTGTTTTGTTTTTTTTCTTTTGAAAGAAAGGCTCTTATGTAGCCCAGCATGGACTGTCACACCCAGTTTAAACTATTCTGGGCCTTGAACCTAGGGCTTCCTGCATGCTGGGCAAGCATGCACTCTACCAAACTGAACTGTACTCTCATCTATTTTTGGCTTTCTTGTTGTTTTTTATTATTTTAACAAAATAAAGCCTTTAATTGGGCTTATAGTTTCAGAGGGTTTGAGTTGTGATGGAAGAGTAAAGGCATGGTGGTAGGAACAGCTGAGAGCTTACATCTTGACCCTAAAGCAGGAGTCAGAAAGAGAGAGAGAACAGACACTGAGAATGGCATGTCTTCTGAGAGTTCAGCACTCACTCCCAGAGACACACCTCCTAATCTTCCAACAAAATAGAGCCCAAGTATATATTCAACATTCTCATTCACACCCACATTTTACCTCTTAGCCCCCATAGGCTTTTGGCAATAAAATAATGCAAAATGCATTTAGTTCTGTTTCAAAAGTTACCTTTGTTCTTTATGTTCAATATTGTTTAAAAGTCTAAAATCTCATTCTGAGACTCTCTTCATCATAACCTACTGTAAATCCAAAAGCAGATAACATACTTCTAACATACAGTGGCACAGAATGTATATTACCAGGATATGACTCCATTCCAAAACAGAGGAATGGAGTCATACATAATTAGGGAATACTGTAAACACTGTGCCTCCAAGTCTTTTGTCAAAAGACTTAATGGCTCTGCCTTTCAGGCTTTGCTACCTGTAATGTACTTCTTTCTCTTTTGCTGGCTCTAGTCCCTATCTGCAGCTCTCCCGGGCTGTTATTTCCTATGGCTCTGGCATCTTCAATATCTTAGGGTCTCCAACACAAATCCAGGCTTGTCTTTCACAGTGGTGAAAGTGCATGATCGCTGCTTAAGGCCTCTCTGGAAGACCCGCCACATGCCTGACTTTAGCAGCTCCTCTTCACTGTAGAGGAAGAGGCCACAGCCCTTCTACGCGTGCATTGTCTTCCATCAAAGAAATCAGTCTGTTACTTTTGAAATTAGCCTCAGGCATGTGAAGGCCCAGGGTTGGTGTAGGGACTCATCCTTAATGGCTCTTCCACCTTACTCATCAAGGCAGAGTCTGTCATTCAGAGGGCTCCAGTATGACCGGTCCTACTAGCCAGTTGCTTTCTTTCCACCTTCAAGGCTAGAATTATAGTTATCAATCCATGGCAACTCGACTGCTTTAACTACTGAGTTACTTCTGTCCATCCTTTTCAAAATATTTCTCTAATTTGTTTTGTGATTCTTTTAAAGTTTAATCATTCATTCATTCACTCATTAATTTATTTGTTTATTTATTATGTGTACAGTGTTCTGGCTGCATGTATAGTCATACATGCCAGAAGCAGGCACCGGATCTCATTATGGATTTTTGTGAGCCACCATGTAGTAGCTGGGAATTGAACTCAGAGCCTTTAGAAAAGCAGCCAGTGCTCTTAACCTCTGAGCAATCTCTCTCTCCAGCCCCTTATGATTTCTTTTTTGACTTAAAGTAATTTAAAATAACACTGCTTAACTTCTAAATATAGGAGAATTTTTTAAAAAGATTTGTATTGTGTGTGTGTGTTGCCTACATTGTATGTATGTGTATCGCACATACACAGTGCCTGCAGAAGCCAGAAAGGGTGCCATATCCCCTGGAACTGGGTTTCCAGACAGTTGTGAGCTGCATGTGGGTTCTGAGAACTGAATCTGGGTCTTCTGCAAGAGCCACTTGTAGTTCTAACCACTGAGCCATTTCTCTGGCTTGATTTATTATCTTTTTCTTTGAAACAGTATTTACTGTGTAGTTCAGACTGGCCTTGAACTTATAGTTCCTCTTCCTGTGCTAGATTACAGGCTTGCACCACCACACCTAGCCTTTTGAGGATTTTCTTACTAACATTCTGTTACAGGTTTATAGAATCCTCAGAGATTGTGACCAGAGAATATACTAAAGACAGAGATCCCTGTACTCTCTATGTAGGGTAGGCCATATCTAGTCCTCTGTGGTGTTTTCTTCACTTGGTATCATGCATTCAGGATTCATCCATGCAACCAGGCAGTGGCGGCACATGCCTTCAATCCCAGCATTTGGGAGGCAAACGGAGGTGCATCTCAGTGAGTTTGAGGCCAAACTGGTCTACAGAGTGAATTCCAGGACTGCCAGAACAGTTTTAAACAGAGAAACCCTGTCTCAAAAAACAAAACAAAGATTCATTTATGCTTAGTATACCCAGTATAGTTTAGCCGTTCTTGTTTTCTGTGTTGGGGTTTTTGTTGGCTTTTTGGTTCATACATGCTATTGTTGCATTCTTTGAGTGAAGTTCCCAGGAAATTCTTGAGACATTCCCTATTCTACCTGTTTGTGATGTAGCTTCTGTTTGCTTATAGGAGAATAGAGTATCCATTTGTCATGTTTTGCAGTCATGTTTTTTTCATTTTGTTTCTCTAGGACTCTGGTTAGGAGTTGAGTGGGACAATCCCGAGAGAGGAAAGCATGATGGGAGCCATGAAGGCACTATGTATTTTAAATGCAGGTAAATATTTTTTATGAATTGTCAAGGTCATAATTAATCATTGAATATTAGGGAAGGAAAGGAAGAAGCATTGTTGGATATAAATAGTTTTAAAAGGTATTTCAGCCTGGCATGGTGGTACATGTTTTTAATCCCAGCACTCAGGAGGCAGAGGCAGGTGGATACAATCATGTGTATACAGGTACATGTCCCTGCCTATAGTCCAGAGGAGGCGGAGTATTGTCTTGCTTCCTGTCAAATTTTCTTGAGACAGTGCCTCTCATTGAACCTAGAGCTCACCATTCTGGCTAGATTGGCTGGCAGACAAACAAATGAACCTCTTAGCTCTGCCACACACCCGTTATAGCATTGGGATTATAGGTTTATGTGGTGTGATACTAGTGCTAATGTTTACACAGCAATACTCTTCCCACTGAGCCACCTTGTACCCCAGCCCCCATTTTTGTTTTTGTTGTGTTGTATAGGCTGGCCTCTAACCTGCTGCATAGCTAAGGCTGCTTCTAAACTTGAGATCCTCCTGCCTCTACCCCTCAAGTTCTGGGATGATAGGTGTACATCATCATGCCTTGGCTAGCTCTTGGTTTCTTTCTTTTTTGGACTGGAACATACTTTATAGAGCAGGTGGGCCATGAACTCACAGAGATATATATCTATCTGCCTCTGCCTCCTGAGTGCTCAGAGTAAAGACCACTATAAATTTCTTTAGTTTTTTTTTTTTTTTTAAGATGTCCCAAGTTGTGAGGTTTTCTGAGGTTCTGAGCACTGGGGGCCAATGGGATGAGAGTACTTAATCCTGCTCCATTTTCCTCATGGGTTCAGAATTTGAGTTTCACAAACCATCTTGACAAATTTACAATATTACAATGGTCTGTCTAAATCAATGTTAAAATCAGTGTATCTTCTGGAGATTTATTATTGATGGGCATTCATTTGGCTAGTATTCCTTATCACTGGGATGTTTGGTTTCTTGATAAAACTGCTGAGAATGTTTCACCAAAGATTGAGATCTTTGATCTATAACAGGTATAGGCTCCACTTCGCAGCTTCCTGACACAATTACACACTACTCATCTGCCTGCAACCAAAAGTAATAAACATCTCCTTTTGACTAGCTCATTATCATTGCTGTAAGAAGTGTGAATTTAGGCTAAGTGCATGTAATCTCAAAACTACAGTGGCAGAGGCAAGATAATCATGAGTTCAAGGCAGTCGGGGCTAAGGAGTAGAACAGTCTCAGAAAAAACAATCACAAATATATTTTTATCCTAAATGTTCATGCATGTGCATACACACAGAGACTAGAGGTCAGCATCTGGTATCTCCCTCTATTGCTTTCCACCTTGTATTTTGAGGCAGGGTCGCTAAAGTTAGAGTTCACTAACTGGCTGGACTAGCAGGCTTGTAAGCCCCAATGGATCTTCATGTTTCTGTATTGGGATTACAGGTATGTGTCAACAGTGACCAGTCTTTATGTGCATTCTGGGGGCCTGAACTCATGACCTCATGTTACCCAGCAAGCACATCCACTGAGTGTCTTCCCAGTACCCTATTTGTGATTTTCAGTTTTTTCTCCTCTATCATTCCTTAAATGCATTTTCTTTTCTTTTCCTTTTTCTTCTCTTCTCTCTCTTTGTTTCTTTTTTCAGACAAGGTCTCTCTATATAGCCTTTGCTAACCGGGAACTTGCTATGTAGATTAGGATAGCCTTTAACTTGAACTCAAAGAGACATACCTGTCTCTGCTTCCTGAATGCTCATGTGGAATACATGTGCCACCACACCTGGCAAAATGTACTGTTGCTTAAAATTATAGCTTAGTTTTAAATTTTTATTTTTAAAATTATTTATTTTATTTATTATTATTACTATTCATTCATTCATTCATTCATTCATTCATTTTTTTTTGGTTTTTCGAGACCAGGGTTTCTCTGTGTAGCTTTGGTTGTCTTAGAACTCACTCTAGACCAGGCTGGCCTTGAACTCACAGAGATCCACCTGCCTCTGCTTCCTGATTAAAGGCATGTACTACCACTGCCTGCCAATTATTTGGTTATATTTTATGTGCTTTGTGCCTTGGTGTTTTGCCTGCATGTGTATCTACGTGAAGGTGTTGAATCCCCTGGAACTGGAGTTATAGACAGTTGTGAGCATCACGTGCTTGGTGATTGCTGGGAACTGAACCCTGGTCCTCTTGAAGAACAGCCAATGCTCTTAATTGCTGAAACTTCTCTCTAGCCTGCAGTTTTTGTTTTTTTGTTGTTTTTTTTTTAATATAGATTGGTGTGTTTGAAAAATGAAATTTCCTATTTCTAATTCTAATACTTTACATGTAAACATTAGCATTTTAATTTGATTTTTTAAAAGTATTTATTTATTTATTATGTATACAATATTCTTTCTACATGTATGCCTGCAGGCCAGAAGAGAGCACCAGACCTCATTATAGATGGTTGTGAGCCACCATGTGGTTGCCGGGAATTGAACTCAGGACCTTTGGAGGAGCAGGCAATGCTCTTAACCGCTGAGCCATCTCTCCAGCCCCAATTTAAGATTTAATTTTAAAAATTATTATGTGTACATATGATGTATGTGTGTGACTTCTGTGCCTCTGTGCATGTGTTGAAGTTGGAGGACGGCTTTAAGGAGTCAGTTTTTTTTCCAGCTTTACATGGGACCTGGGATTGAACTGAGGTTACCAGGCTGACACAAGAAACTCTTTACTGGTACACTGAGCCATTTGGCCAGCCCAGCAAAATCTGTCTTTTCTTCTCTCTCTTCCTGTGGTAATATTTGGTTTGTGTTTTAACAAATAAAGCTTGGCTGAAGATCAGAGTGCAGAGGTAAGCCACCAGAAGCCAGGCAGTGGTTTCACATACTTTTAATCCCAGAACTCCTGAGAAAGAGGCAAACAGATCTCTGTGAGTTCAAGGCCACCCTGGGGTACTTGAGATTGATCCAGTCTAAAAGATAAACAGAACTAGGTGATGATGATGGTTCACATCTTTAATCCCAGCACCAGGGAGGTGTAATAGGAGCAGCGGGCTGCTTCCCACAGCTCGGCTCCCAGCTAGCTTTACCTGAAATAATTACATGGAAACTGTATTCTTTTAAACACTGCTTGGCCCATTAGCTCTAGCCTCATACTGGCTAATTCTCACATCTTGATTAGCCCATTTCTAATAATCTGTGTAGCACCACAAGGTGGTGGCTTACCAGAAAGGATCTTAACCTGCATCCATCTTGGAGAGGAGAGACATGGCGTCTACCTGACTCGGCTTCTTTCTCCCAGCATTCTGTTCGGTCTACTCCACCTATCTAAATTCTGCCCTATCAGGCCAAGCAGTTTTCTTTATTAATTAACCAATGAAAGCAGCAGATAGATAAAGACACTCCCACATCAGGGAGGTGAAGACAGTAAGTGATGTGGCTGGGCAAAGAGAGGAATATAAGGTAGAAGGAGACAGGAGCCCATTGCAGTCAGTCTGAGAACAGGATTGCCCTTTTGGTCTGAGCATTGGTAGAGGTAAGAATTCTAGTGACTGGCTGTTCTCCTTATCTGATCCTTCCGCTTTCACCCCCTGACAGCTGACTCTGAGTTTTTATTATTAAAATCAATTAGCATTTGAGCTACCTCTCTTTCTTCCTCTTCTTCTACCTCCAGCCTTAAAAAAAAATATTTTCAACATTTATGAAAAAAGAATTTTTTTTAGCTTTTTTTAAACCAAATTTTATTTGTCCTTGAAGGTCCACCTTAGATTTTACAGTTTTATGCAGTGTATGCTAGGTCAGGTTTTTAATTCCCATCTTCTCTATTCTGGATCTTTTTGGGACACATAAAATATACTTTAAAAAGTAGTAAACAGGGGGCTGGAGGGAGAAGACTCTAGGGTTCAGTTCCCAGCACCCAAATGGTGGCTCACAACCACCTGTAACTCCAGTTCTGGGGACTCTGGCTCTTCTGCAGTGACTGCACACGTGGTGCACATACATACTTGCATGCTCATATACATAAAAAAAAAGATATTAGTTAAAAGTAGTAAATAGCTAAGTCTAGTGGCTCACTCCTGTAATCCCAGCACTTGAGAGGCCGAGTTTAGTGTTAGCGTGAGATACATAGTGAATTTCAGGCCAGCCTGAGTTACAGAGGGAGACTGTCTCAAGAACATAGAAAACAAAACGTATTGTATTAACAGAGCAAATATGTGAATTAAATACAGTAACTGCTGGGCATAATGCCACGGCATTATCTTAATCTATTCTGGAGGCTAAAGCAGGAGTATAGAAAATTCAGAGTCTGGGCCCGTGAGATAACTCAGCTGGTAAAGGCACTTGCTGCTAAGCCAGATGACCTGAATTAGATCCCTTAGGACACACATATAGGAGATAACTATCTTCTGACCTTCATATATGTGCCATGGCACTCATGTGCTCACATAGACGTGCAGATGAGTAACTAAGTGTTTTACTGAGACCCTGTAGATGTATGTCATAGGTAGAATGTGTATGTGTAGGGTCTTGAGTTCAATCCCCAGTAACATACATCTAATAAAAATAGTTTTAAAAGTTTTAAAATACACATTACTTTTTGGTTTCTTTTTTTTTTTAAGTTTTATTTATTTATTGTATATGTAGTGTTCTGCCTACATATATTCCTGCATGCCAGAAGAGGGCATCAGATCTCATTATAGATGCTGTGAGCTACCATGTAGTTCCTGGGAATTGAACTCAGGACCTCTGGAAGAGCTTCCAGTGCCCTGAGCCACCTCTCCAGTCCACTCTCTCTTTTTTTTTCCCCTCAAGACAGGGCTTCTCTGTGTAGTCTTGGCTGTCCTGGATCTTACTCTGTAGACAACATTGGCCTTGAACTCAATGTGCTCTGCCTCTCAAGTGCTAGAATTAAAGGCATGTGCCACCACTGCCTGGCCATATTAATATTTCTTGATTAAATAACAAAGTGATATCCAACAATGTAAAGTATTTCCTTTTTTTTGTTTTTGTTTTTGTTTTTGTTTTTCGAGACAGGGTTTCTCTGAAGCTTTTTGGAGCCTTTCCTGGAACTAGCTCTTGTAGACCAGGCTGGCCTAGTATTTCCTTTTTTTTTTTTTTTTAAAAAAAAAAAAAAAAAAAGACAGGGTCTCACTATGTATTCTTGTCTGGTCCGGAATCTGCCTCAGCCTCCCAAATATCTGGGATTGACAAGCCTATGTCACCATGCTCATGATATTTGTATAGTAATTTCTTTCCCTTCTCAGGCACCCAACAGGAGGCTCCTTTGTTCGTCCAAACAAAGTTAATTTTGGAGTAGACTTTCTTACTGCTCTTAAGAAGCGTTATGTGTTAGAAGATGGATCTGATGATGACGGAAAATCAAGTTCCTTAAAAGTTGGAAGTAAACAAGTGCAAACTGTTGGTTTTGACAGTATCACAAAGAAGCAGAGGTAAGAGCTGATGTGGCAGCCTGACTTTCAGTCAACAGATTGGGATTAAAGTTCTTGATTGTGTGGTGATGCTTGGAACTTTGCTTCCATATTGGTTCACCTTTTCACAGTGTCTTGAGATGTGGAGAACAAACACAAGCACTGATTATTCAGGGAAATTAAAACCCTCGGTTTAGCGGAGTGTGGTGGTTCATTCTTACAGCATTTGGAAGGTGGGGTGGGAGGATGAGGAGTTCAGTGATCACCCTTGGGTAGACAGTCAGTTTAAAGCCAGCCTGGGCTACATGAATTCCTGTTACATTACAAGGGGAGGTGTGCAGTGTGCCCTGAAGTGAGGACTCAGTGGTTACGAACACCTGCTGCTCTTGCAGAGGACCCAGCTTCAGTTGCCAGCACTCACATAGCAAAGCAACTCAAACTACCTATACAATTCCAGTTCCAGGGGGTTCGATGCCCTCTTCTGACCCCCCACAGGTACCAGGCATGCAGGTGGTACATATACATACATGCAGATAAAACATTCATAGACAAAAATCTTTAAAAAAAATAGAGGAGCTGTCAAGATGACTCTGGGTAAAGGTGTGTGCCATGTAAGCCTAGGGACCTGAGTTTGAGCTCCAGGACCCACAGAAGGGTGGAAGTAGAGAACTGACATTACAAAGTTGTTCTGACCTCTGTTTGGGGGTGGTGGGTCGTCTCTGTGACCTCCACGGCCAGCAGAGTGATGATGGTCTTCAGGAGGCAGTTTGGTTCAGCACCACTAAGTAGCCTGTGTTGGTCCAAACTTCGGGAGTCTGATCCTGAGTGACTTATTTTAGGTGTGGGAAATCTGTCTCTGCCCCTCGCCTGAGGGGGCCAGTCCCAGTGACCCAGATGACCAGCTCAGCCACCTCTCAGACCCACATTCTGTGCCCTGGGTTGTCCCACCGTAATTTCTACCCCATCTGTGACCTGCTGGAGTACACAAAGGAACTAGTGCTGTGGAGCAATAACCACAGGCTCTCCATGACTCGGGGCAGCAGCAGGATATCTGAGAGGAGGGTCAGTGAGGGTGGTGTGGTGGTGAGGGTACATGATGGTGTACTGTGGGCCTTGAACCAATGAACGCTTTTCAGGTGAGGCTGATTGGACAGAAGGGGATACTGTATGACACATTACAGCTCCCCATGCCACTAGGATGAATGAAGAAGTTTTGGAAAGACAGGGGAGTGAGGTGGTTTTTTAAAATTAATCTGGTGGGGCTGTGTGCTCCTGGGAGGGATGTCCAGAGTTGAGGGGTGGATACGGAGGGACTGGGGAACTGGAATGCATGATGTGAAATTCCCAAGGAATCAATAAGAGAAATGTTTTAAAAATAGGGGTCTGGGGGTGGGTGGAGACACAGGAACAATAAAAGTGAGAAACAATTATGAGCCCATGTATCCTGGCTCTTCTGGAGATGGCTTTAGGTTGATGCTGCTATAGAGACCTTGTTCCTCAACATCCCAGCATGGCACACTTTGAACTGTAGAGGGAAATAGCATCTTGATTAATTTTTTTAATTATTTTTATTATTGAGAAAAGGATCTCATGGCTAGCCTTGAACTCTTTTTTTGTTGTGGTTGGTTTGATTTGGTTTTTTTGAAACAGGGTTTCTCTGTATAACATTTACTGTCCTGGAACCCACTCTGAGACCAGGCTGACCTTGAACTTAGAGATCCACCTGCTCAGCCTTCAAAGTGCTGGGATTAAAGTTGTGAGTCACCACTTCCCAGCTTTTTTAAATTTCAAGTTTTTATCTGTATGTGTGTATGATATATGTATGAAGTAGGCATGCACTTGTCACAGTGTGAGAGTATGGCCAGGACAACTTTTTGGAGATTGGTGATTCTCTTTTTCTACCTCATTGTAGGAAGGCTAGGGTTACAGATGTGGGCCATCACCTATTACTTTTTGTAGGCATTGGTATCAGGGATTGAATCCAGGTCCAAGTACTTTTATCCACTGAGTCATCTTATCCAGATGGTCTGACTCTGAGCTCTTGACCTTCCTGCCTCCATGTACCAAGTACTGGGATTAAAGCACCACCACACACTGGCCCAGAAACAGTGGCCCAGAAACAGCGACTTCTTTCAGCGTACAAACTACTGGTCTGCAGTTATTGACAGCTGTGTGAATGACATTAACAGTTCCTTTCAGTGAGTTGCAGGTTTCTGAGAAACTGAAATGAACAGTTGTTGTGTTAAAAGACCAAGGAATTTCTAGGCATGGTGGCACATGTTTATAATCCCAGCACTTGGAAGGTGGAGACAGAGGATCAGGCATTCAAGGCCAATTTAGGCCACAAGAAACCCTATCTAGAATAAATACAAAGCAAGTACTTCCTGAAGATTATGGCGAGCAGAATATGGGCATAATGGTGTTCAGAAGGAGTGATTTCAGGGTCTAGACTGGCAGCACCTAAGTCATTATGAGGTTGTTTGGCCCTAACCACACACAAAATTGGAACTGGGAAATACTCGTTTTGATGTAGGCAACATGAAACGTTACTGAAACTCTCAGGGCCTGCTGAACAAATGGGAGAGCCTTCTGCCCTAGAACCTATTTTTGATGATTATAATCACCTTTGCCATGCATTTAGCTCTTGTGTTTACCCCTCAACATTGTCAGTTTTTGGTTAATTTTTACAAACATTAATGAAAATGAACCATTTGGTACTAAGCAGTATTTTGAGATCTTCAGAAATACTAAGTCATTTGTTAATGTTTTAAAAATTCTAGTAAACTGGCTTAGCAGTGTGAACTCTAAACATCATGTAAACCAGTCCCTGGAGCATTTCCATCATTCCAAACTAAAATCCATCCCCTATAAACACTAATTCCCTATCTCCTCCTCCTCCCAGCCATGTTCTTTCTACCTGTCGCTTTGTCTGTTCTGGGATCACCAGGTGGGATCCTTGTGCAGTATTTGTCCCACTGTCTGATCTTTTTTTTTATGCTTTATTTTATGTGCATTGGTGTGAAGGTGTCAGATCCCCTGCAACTGGATCTTCAGACAGTTGTGAGCTGCCATGTGGGTGCTGGGAATTGAACCTGGGTCCTCTGGAAGAGCAGTCAGTGCTCTTAACCACTGAGCCATATCTCCAGCCCCAGTGTCTGATCTTTTTGATTAGAATAATCTTTTCAAGGTCTCTCCATTTATGGATGTCATAATTTCTTCCCTCTTAAGGCCAAACACTGCTTCTCAAATGTGACGTCACATTTGGTTCATCTGTTCTGGACACGTGGGCTGTTTCTGCCTTTTGGGTAATGTGTGAATAAAGCTGCTACAATTAAAGTACACACAACAGCATTTTACCACTGTGACGTCTGAGGCACCTGCCTAGTGCCAAGGAAGGTGGTGGGACTGGGCCTTGAAGCCTGGTAGCCCAGCTCTGGATTCTGAGTTCCGGGACATTGGCTTTTCTGATAGACACAAGTCCTGCATATGTAGAATCACAGTGAGAGCTCTCAGGCACAATGCCTCAGACACGTTTCTGGAGAGGCTCTGTCTCACTGGGCAGGAGGCTCTCAGTAGTGTCATTTCAGCATTTTGGGGAACTGCCAACTGTCAGCAGAATTAGTAACTTCATTTGGGTCTAGTAAAACACTAACAAGTGTTCCAGATCAGTGGAGCTGAATCCCACTGCTTCACAGTTTCCTTCAGAGGGAAGAAGTTACAGGAGAATCTGTATACAATAAAACAGTAATTGGAGACACGGAGTTTTACAGTCAAGGGTAAGTCCATAGCAACAGTGGCTGGAGAGGTTGCTGAGGAATCGGGGAGAGCAGGATGTTTTTGAGAGGAGCAATGACTACAGCTGCCTCTAATGGCTATGATGCTTCATTTCATTCTCCTTTTTTGTAACACTCTGCTTCTTAATTTATGTGATGGGTACTAGCACTTGTGTAAGATTCTTTTTTTTTTTTTTTTTTTTTTTTTTTTTTTTGGTTTTTCGAGACAGGGTTTCTCTGTGGTTTTGGAGCCTGTCCTGGAACTAGCTCTGTAGACCAGGCTGGTCTCGAACTCACAGAGATCCGCCTGCCTCTGCCTCCCAAGTGCTGGGATTAAAGGCCTGCGCCACCACCGCCCGGCACTTGTGTAAGATTCTAAAGGGCCAGTAGACATGATAGTATATGACTCACATATACATATGAACTGTTTTTCCTGCAGTCAGCTGAGAGCACTGAAAGACATTTCCCTGTGGAAGTGTGCTGTGAGTTGTGCTGGTGAACAAGGAAGAATTGCTGAAGCCTGTCCCAGTATCCTTTTCATTCCTGAAACCTGATTTTGGATCTGGTTGGTGCCTGTGCCCGACACCATTGGTTGCATGCCCTTGTTGGGACATGCACATCAGTTAAGGACATTCCCAGACCCTTTTGCCTGCAAGTACAGCCAATGAGTGTGAAAATTTTTTATTATACTTTAATATAGTTTTCTGGTGCTGGGGAGGAGGATTTTTTTTTTTTTTTTTTGAGATAGGGTCTAACTCTGTCTCTGTAGTTCATGCTGGCCTTGAACTCACCATGTATCTGAGAGTAGCTTTGAACTCAAAAGTTCTCCTACCTCAGCTTCCCCCAAGTGCTGGAATTACAGTATGAGTGACCATGCTTAGCTCTGAGAGTTGTAATTCATAGGTGGCCCCTAGCAAGGGGACAGACTTGGTTAGCATTTCCTCTGCTGTGTTGGTCTCTGGTCATTTCTCAGTGTATGTGGGATGCCCAGGGTCTCATCAGTTGTCTTTCAAGTGTGAAGAAAGCCGTCCAGTAAGGCTGAGAGAGCTGACGCATCTGGGCACAGGTGGCAAGTTGGCAGGTTTGGGTTTACCGCCTCCTGCCTTTCTTCCCTACCCTGTGCTCCTGTGGAGTCCCTCACCTGCTTCCTCCTAAGATTGATTCATTTTCAGCCAGAGCCCTGGAGTGATAAAACAGGCTCTCCATGTCTGTGAGGTTTTTTGGTGTGTTTTAGACAGTGCCTTATAGTGTAGCTCAGGCTGGCCTTGAAATTGCTTCAGCCCCTCTGCCTCAGCCTTCCTTCCTAGTACTGAGATTACTCACCTGTCTATGCTTGGCTTATGTTTAATGTTCCTGCTTGTATTGTGGGATATATCAAATGGGACTTTGGGTGGAGGCTGACAGGTTGACTGTCTCGTGCTGCTTTGTACAGGTGACAGTTGCCTTGGATTTTCTTCTGTGGAAAAGGTGAATCCGCAGCTGGGTGTGGCAGTGCATGCCTGTTATCCTAGTACTAAACACAGGCAGGAGATCTTGAATTTAAGGTAATTCTCTGCTTCATAGTGAGTTATGGCCAACCTGAGCTACATGAGAGCCTGTCTCAAAAAAAAAAAAAAATCAGCTGCAGCTGTTATTCTTAGTGGGTTTCTTCTTCCCTGAGTGAATGCTTTCTGTGTCTTATGGAAGGTTCCTTCTTTTGGCAAAGAGTGTGTCTTCTCGGAGACCGTATTGAGGCATAGTTAGAACTTAACATTCTTCCTTCCCACACTGCTCTTGTCTTTCCCTGCGGTTCTCCCAGTGGCTCATTTAGCACTGTTTCTGTCTAATTTCTGTCTCTAACAATATGTCCCACAGCGAGACCTCTCCAGCCTACTTATACCATAATTTCTGCACCCAATAAACAGCAGTACCATGTGCCCGGACAGCTCTGCCTCTGTTTTCCTCACTTCCTTCTGACTGGCTCTCCTTTCAGCTTGGGGTACTCAGCCTGATATTTCCTCCTGCTCTCATGCTGAGGTGGATCCAAGCCTGCTGTGGGGCTGTGCTGACCAATTTTATGTCAGCTTGATGCAAGCTAGAGTAATCTGAGAGGATGGAGCCTCAGCTGGGAAAATGCCTCCATAAGATTGATCTGTAGGAAGGCCTATAGGGTATTTTCTTAGTGATTGATGGCCAAGGACCCAGCCCATTGTGGGTGGTGTCCTGGGTTCTGTAAGAAAGCAGGCTAAGCAAGTCATGAGCAAGCCAGTAAGCAGCATCCCTCCATGGCCTCTGCATCAGCTCCTGCTTCCAGTTCCTACCCAGTTCCTGCTTTGACATCCCTCAGTAGACTGTGGTTCAGGATATGTAAAACAAATAAACCCTTTCCTCCCCAAGTTGCTTTTGGTCATGTTTTTTATCACAGCAGTAGTAACCCTGACTAAGACAGGGGACTACTTGTCTCTTTTGTCTCCCTACTGTCCTCGGCTCAACCTTACAGCAGAGTGACTTTCCAGAGACCTAGGTCAGATCCTGTTACTCTGCTCCAGCCTCTCTAGGAGTGCCCATTTCTGGCAGACTAGCAGGCTTTGAAGCAACCTGGAGGTGCTTTATGATGTGGCCTGGTCTCTAAGGCCTAGTAGTTCTCAACTTAGGGGTTGTGGCAAACCTGTCTTCAAAAATATTTACATTATGATTTATAACAGTAGCAAAAATTATAGTTACGAAGTAGCAATGAAAATAATTTTATGGTTGGGGTTCACTACAACATGAGGAACTATGTTGAAGTCACAGTGTTAGGATAGTTGAGAACCACTGGCCTAGATGCCTTATTTTGAGAATACCTGTCCATCTTTCCAGGTGGCTGGAGGAGGCTGATTCCACTCTGACCTCAGCACCTCGCTGTAATCAGAGCTGTGTCCAGGATGCCACAGGATTCTTCCAGGTTCTATTTCCCGGATTCCCTCAGTTTTCTGCTCAGTGTGCTCATTGACTTTGTTTTCAGTTCTGTCTGGATGGCCACGCACCTTCCTACCTGTCCCACCTGCCACTCTGACACGAGCAGTCTCAGACTTGCAGGAGGTGTTAGCTTAAGGATTGTCTCCCTGCTAAACTTGTCTTCTTGGCCCTTGATAACTATTTGTAGGGTAACCATAGCAACACATAGACATATCTTCTATTAGCTGGTCTGTGACTATGTTACACTTGAGAGCATGGCTGTTGATCCTTAAGCCATCATGCATGTGATGGTCCCAGAACCTTGTTCTAAGTTTGTGGTCATGAATCACAGATAAGAAGCCACATTGCAGACTGAGTTCTCAGCCTCTTTCTTGCCTGTGTTGCTGCTACCCTTGTATTCTCCCCTAGGATGGTGCTCTGGAGAGAAGGGTGGGTGTGTGCACAGGCATACATGCTTGTGGCTTTAAGGCAGCACTGAAGGCAGGGCCTGATGGTGGTGCTCAGTATTTCAGTTGTTGTCTGTTACTAGGTTTTTTGTTTGTTTTTTGGTCCTGCAGAAGTTTGATTATGACACTTGGTTCTGCTTTGGTTAAAGATGCTTGTCTCACGTTTTGACACATGAAAATGAGTTATTTTAGGTTTTGGATAAACCAGGGTAATAATATTTCTTTGTTTTAGTTTGCAGTGCTAGGAATGGTACTTAGGGCTTTTGGCACTCTACCACTGAGCTATATCCAGGCTAACATAATTTAAAACATAAAAACATTTGCATTCATGAAAAAAGTTTCCGACTAGACAGTGAGAAGTTTAAAATCCCCACTTAAGGCAGGCAGTGGTGGCAAGAGAGGCAGGGGTCTCTGAGTTCCAGGTCAGCCTGTTCTACAGAGTGAGTTCCAGGACTGCCAAGGCTTCACAGAGAAACTGTGTCTCAAAAACAAAACAAAATCCACATTTCAGAATTAGAATGCTACTAATTCTATGTCTTTGAGGAGTCTTTTGGAATTACTTTTTCTTAAAATGTGTCTTAGATATTCGAGTTGTTAATTTGTCCAAAAACCTGTTGTCATCTTGGGATGAAGTGGTTCTTATTGCAGAGCAGCTCACCAACCTGGAGGATCTCGATCTCAGGTATGGACTCTACACTGTCTTCTCTGACAGCTGGCAGATACTTTACGGGAAGCTTTGCCTAAATGGACTTTGCTAAATGTTCACTTCAGGGCACAGTCTTCAGATGGTCCCTTGAGGTGCATGAATAAGGAGTATATCTGTGTCCTTATCAGGTGGGAGGGAGTAGATCTTCATAACTTAAAAGTCTGACTGTGAAAGAGGGACTATGGTATATGTGATCCCAGCAGAGGAGGAGAGGGGTTAGTGCTGAACACGATTTTTTTAAATTTAGAATCAGTGTTTAATGGGACATTGTTTAATATAGTTTTAATAAAGTTTTTTTTTATTTTGTTTACTAATGTTACATTTCTGATACCTTCCCAAATAGTTGATTAGTTTAATCTCACTTTCCAAGGGCTCAACTAGGCTGGTCCATTCCTCCTTCCTTCCCTTCCTTCTGATGGTGCTGAGAACCAAGCCTAGGTTTTTGTGTTTCTCAAGCCGTCCATCACTGAACACACCCCCAACCCTTCTCCTTTTGCATTCCTAAGTGCATTTTATATGCAGGTTAAGCTTTACTAGGCTAAAGCAGGTGCAAATGGAACAGATAGTCAAGCTCGAAGGCACCTCAAATAGAGCAAATGGGTTTAACACTTATGTCTCCTCTTCTGACGTATGGGAGCCCAAGCCAACCTCAAATGTATGGGGAAACCTGAAGCTTCTTTGCCTACCTTGAAGAGAGCTCCTTTCAAATCAGGTTAAACCCCAGACTGTTGAAATCAGAGTATTGGGTCTGCCGTGTAGGAGTAAGTACTTCATGTCTTCTTTTTCTTCTCAGTGAAAATAAACTACAGTTTCCCTCTGACTCACCAACTCCAGTTGGAACGTTTTCTAATCTGAAGATTTTAGTCCTAAATAAAATGGGAGTAACATGGGCTGAGGTAATCATATTTGCTTTATTACACATTAATAAGTGAATATAATGTTTTGCTTTAAAAGGGAATTGAAGACTAACTGGTTTCATTTCAATTACCCTATTATCCAAACAGTAGAATGTTCAACACTTCATTACAGAGAAAAGTAATCCTTTGGTGAAATAGGATTTTTGATCTGGCAATCTATGTTTCTTTCTCAGCCTGTCCCTGTCTCTTAGCTCATTTGTTTGCTCTGGAGTCTTGAACATGGATGCTCACAGTGGCATGCACCAAATATGTGGAGTTTTAAAAGCTATAATGCTGGCTCCCCCAGGTTCCCTACAGATGTTCTTAGGGCAGATCATGAAGTGGAGTCTCACCTCCCTGTATGCAGGCTTGTCACCTACTGTCCTAGTATGGTTGGTTCGGGAGTAGCCACAGGTGTCCTTGGCATATTGCATTTGGTACATCTGTTTCTGTCTTTTTCTCGGCCTCAGATTTTGGACAGTCTACCTTTTCTGTTGCATACCAAGCCTGGGGCAGAAAAGCACTTAGCAATTGTATGGGGGTGGCAGTGAGGCTTACTGGGAAAGACCTAAGAACTGATGGAGAGAGTTTTATGTGCTCAGCATAGCCTTCACATGCCCAAGTGGGTATCAGAACCAAGAAGGTGAGTACCACATCCTGTCCTATGCTTAGGCCACTAGACAGGTGGGTGTCCGTCAGCATTCTCAGCTCCTTTGAACACTTCCTGAGCTGGGTGGTGACTCAGCTGCCAGGTTAATAGTAGCAGAAGTGTGTCTACCAGTAGTCTTTCAACATGGCCCTTCATCCTCCCGCACCACTACTTGGTGCCTGAGTACAGCTTGCATGACCTGTCCATAAGGCAGGAGTTCCCGTGGTGATGTGACTGAGCATGGCCAGAAGAGGCTGCCAGACACTGAGTTCAGTTTCCTTTCTAGGTGCTGCGCTGTGCCCCTTCATGGCCAGTTCTCGAGGAACTCTACCTCAAGTCTAACAGTATTTCCATTTCAGAAAGGTAATGGGCTTTGCTTCAGTGATTCTATTGCTATTCGGTTATTCTGAATAAAGTCTCAGGTTGGGAATTAACTTTTATGAAGGTTTGCAAGCATGAATTATAGTAGTACTCCTTACTTATTCATTGTATTACAGATTAGTTTGTCAACTGAAATGTTACTCAAACCAAAGGAAACTCATCAAAGACATCTGAATTTAATATTTGATTTTTATTAGCTTTGTATAAATTGTTTGGATTCTCATAGACAATCAAACTTAAGTATTAGAATTTACTAGTTTTCCTTACATGTATTGGATTCTCTGATTCTCGTTGGAGTACTGGCCCTTTTTTTTCCTTATTTTTTTGGGGGGTGGGGACAGGGCCATCCTATACAACTTAGCAGGACCCTATCTCATAAAAACCAAGGGCAGAGGGATGTAGCTTAGCTTAATGGTAGAGCATTTGCCTACTATGTGCAAAGCCCTAGGTTAATTTTTATTTAAAAATTTAAGATACACACTGTTTATGTGTTGTATGTTTGCCTGAATGCATATCTATGTACCACATATACACAGTGCTCAAAGAGGCCAGAAGAGGATAGCTGGTCCTCTTAGGGCTCTGAAGTAAAAGGGTGTAAGTTGCCATGTGAGTGCTGGGGATTAAATCTCAGTTTTCTAGAAGAGCAGCCAATGCTTTGAACCACTGAACCATCCCTTTAGATGCTGAGTTCATTTTTTAGTATTGCAAGAATTTTAAAGTAAGTAAATGATAATTTTTTTTCTTAATTTATAATTGTGTGTATACATGTATATGTATGTGATATTTTATGTGTGAATTCAAGGGTATGTGGGTGAAGGACAATCTTTGGGGTTCTGTCTTTCCACTGTGGGCTCAAAGGATTGAATTCAAGTTGCCAGACTTGTGAAGCAAGCACTGTTATTTCCTGAGCCAACTTGTTAGTCCTGTTTGTTTTGAGGCAAGGTCTCTTATAGCCCAAGTTGGCCTCAAACTAGTTATGTCCAAGTATGACCTTCAGCCTTGCCTTCACCACCTGCGTGTTGGGAAAGCAGGTGTGGACAGCTGTGTCTAGCAAATGAAGAATCTTTAATTGGTAATATCTGCTATTGTACTAGAGTGTGGCAATGCCTTTACCAACTGAGCCATCTGTCTGGCCCATCATCTCCCTTTTTAGATAATCATTAAATAACTATGGGAAAGAAAGTTAAGGATGGAAATTTTTGAGTTGGTTCAGACTGTAAAGACTTGTATAGAATGGTTTCATTTATGGAGGCAAGTGGAGGCATCTTTCTTTATCAAAGGCAGGATAAGGACCCAGATTTTGCCAACATTTCAACACAGCATCCTGTTTTTTTTTTTTTTGGGAGGGGGGGCAAATCCATCTTCCTTCCTCCCTAACTCTTGGTACATTTATTTTAAGCCTCTAACTTTGAAAACAAAAGAGATTAGTCCATATTGAGAAAATTGTACTTTCCATACAGGCCAGCGAACGTCCTGCAGAAGATGAGGTTACTAGACCTTTCCTCTAACCCAGCCATTGATGAAAATCAGCTGTGCCTCATAGCATACCTTCCCAGGTAATCCCCTAAAATTTGTCTATGTGTTGCTTTTATTGGTTAATGAATAAAGCTGTTTTGGCCAGTGGCTTAGCACAATAGGGCAAGGCAGGAATTCCAAGCAGAGGAGGAGAGGTAGGAGGAGGAGTCAGGGAGAAGCCATGTAGCCACCGCAGGAGACAGACGCCAGATAGAACCTTACTGGTAGGCCACAACCACATGGTGATACACAGATTAATAGAAATGGGTTAATTTAAGATATAAGAGCTAGCTAGCAATATGTTTAAGTTATTGGCCAAATAGTATTGCAAATACTATAGTTTCTGTGTGATTATTTCTGGTCTGGGCATCTGGGAATGAATGAGCAGCCTCCACCTACATTTGCCTGTTAAAGTTCATATCATTTTCTTTTTTGTTGTTGTTTAGTTTTTCAAGGGCTTCTCTGTGTAACAGCTCTGGTTGTCCTGAAATTCACTTTGCAGCCCAAGCTGGCCTTGAACTCACAGAGGTCCACCTGTCTCTGCCTCCTGAGTGCTGGAATTAAAAGAGTGTGCCGCCGCCACCAGTCAATCCATATCATTTTAGTGAATGAACTGTCATATGTTAAATGCACCTTTTGAATAGATAGAAATTATAGTTTCTAAACTGGGCAAGTCCCTTGGAAAATTTCAACTTGAACTCATCTGGAGAATGTACTTGTCCCTCATATACTATGTGGACCTAGGTACTAGATCATTTGTAGCTGCAGACTTGGTCCTGGTGGTGACACCTACATTTTCATTTGTTAATCTTGGGGAAGTGAGACCCCCATCTACCTCTTTTGAGACCCACTTAGCCCCTGACAGAACAGGATGCACTCCATAATCTTAGAGGGGCATGCATGTGGAAGAGCAAATCATAGTGTCAGCCTTCCTTCTGGACCTTGTGTTTCATAATAGGATGGAAATCTAACGTGGAGGAAAAGACTTGCTAGTCTAGTAGATACCTCAGAACTCTTCAGTGTCCTGTGTAATCAAATGTAACATTTTAATTTCAGATTAGAACACCTACTCATTTCTGACACTGGACTTTCTTCTATACATTTTCCGGATGCTGGAATTGGTAAATAACATTATTAATGTCCCTTCTTCCTATGTTAGCTATTTCTTTCACTCCTACTGTGCAGTTTTATTTTTATTGTTCTAGGGTGCAAAACATCCATGTTCCCGTCCTTGCAGTACCTCGTAGTCAATGACAACAAAATATCAGACGTAAGAACTGCCTCAGTGTGCAGGGCACAATACTGCTTGTCTTCGCTTGCACACGAAGTTTGAAGGTTTCTTCTGTCAAAAAAGTTAAACTAGGGGTTTGGAGAGATGGCTTTCAGTGGTTAAGGGCACTGGCTGCCCTTGCAGCAGACTCAGGTTCAATTCCCAAAAGACAGATGGCTACTCACAACTGTTTGTAACTCCAGTTCCAGGAGATCCAATGCCCTCCTCTGGTTTCCTTGCTCACTGCACACATGTATACAGACAGGCATGCAGACAGAACATCCATACACATAAAATAAGTCTTAAAAAAACATTAAAACAAAAGCATAATACTTCCTCAAAGCGAAACTTTTCAGGGTTAGAGTTCTTTTATTTACACAGATGTAGAAGAGCACCAAGTTCACATGGGTGGTACTGGTGTCCAGTGCACCTGGTACCTCAGATGGAAGGCGATTTTACCTTTATGTGCTAGGCCAAGTAATCTGAGATGTGTTCTGACACATGTTGCTTTTCCTTTTGTTGTTTCAGTGGTCATTTATCAATGAGCTAGATAAATTACAGAGCCTACAGGCTTTGTCCTGTACTAGAAACCCCTTGACTGAAGGAAACAAAGCAAAGGAAATCATCATTGCCAAGATTGGCCAGCTGAAGACCCTAAACAGAAGTGAGGTAAGCACTAGGACCCTAACTACGCCCTTTGGTTTTTTTCTGGAGAGGAGGTCTCATTGTTGCTTCTACTGGCCTCAACTTGTGGACTCAGTATCCTTTCTGCTTCGGCCATTAGAGTAGCTAGGACTACAGGTGTGTCATGGCACTAGGTTTTAATTTTTTTTTAAGACTAGAAAATAAGTAATAAAAACTGTAACAGTAAATTACATTTGGATTACAAAGTGATGACCAGATGCGTTTTGTTTATTGGGATTCTCTGCCAAGTCCTTGGAGGGAAAAAGGTTATATTTAGGTCAGTGCCAAATCATTGTTACTTTGCTGCCTGAACAACAGTGGTCATTTAAGATAAGGTGGGGTAGTGTTAGCCACTTTATCCCGTATCTTTGGAAAGAAACAGAAAGAACACAGGCTCAGAGCACGTCTCTTTCTCTCCTTGTTGCTCCCAACAGTGAGGCTTTGAGGCTTAGGCACACTGAAATTTCAGCTGTTATAGCACACACGAGAGGTGAACCCAGGCACCTGCAAATATTATCAGGGTGGAATACCAGAGAGATGGCTCAGTGGTTAGGAGCATTTGTTGTTCTTGCAGAGGACCCACACAGTGATCCACAGCATCTGTCACTCTAGTTCCCAGGGATGGGGTGCTCTCTTCTGGCCTCCTCAGACACTATAGGCATGTTGGTGCAATACATAAGTGCAACAAAAATCCAAAATTAATCTTTTTTTAAAAAAAAATTAAAAAGGTAGAATTTAAAGAATCAAACTACATTTACTTGTTTGGAGGAAAAGGGTCATGCATACTAGTGCACATATGAAGATCAGAAGACAACTTGGCAGAAGTTTGTTTTCGCCTTCCACCATATGTATCTCAGGGACTGAACAGGGGTCATTAGGCTTTAAGGCAAGTGTATCAACTGCTAAGGCATCTTGCTGGCCCTGGATATTAGTTCTGTAGAAGAATGTGCAAGTTCTTGGGGATGTAAATAAGTTTTCAGGGTTATATAATAACTAGTCTTTCTTAAGTAAAATTTACTTTGAATTTTAGTTTTGAGACAAGAGTCTCTGGGCCTCGCTGGCTTTGAACTCCATGCAGTTCTGCATTAGCTCTCTCTCTCTTTTTTTTTTTTTTTTTTTTTTCGAGACAGGGTTTCTCTGTGGTTTTGGAGCCTGTCCTGGAACTAGGTCTTGTAGACCAGGCTGGTCTCGAACTC